>NC_089587.1:126757340-126889840 GCF_019320115.1 Miscanthus floridulus
AACGGCTCCGCGAGACTCCACAGAGAGAAGCTTTTTTTTAAATTACACAGTACAACGCAAACGTCCACAACACGTACTCACATTCACCCCTATGAACACACGTACGCAAACCCTACCCCTATGAGCACCTCCTGAAGAACTGAGCCGGCAGATCTCGAGATTCATGAAGTCACCATTGGCGCCTCGCTGTCGATGGGACGTCGTCTACCACTAAAAGTATAGCGCCGTTAAATCCTAGAATAAATTTAGGAAAATACGAGCACCAAGATGCACCACATAGCCAAATCATGGACTAATTATGCTTAAAAAATCAGTCTCGCAAATTAGTCACAATCTATATAATTAGTTATCTTTTTAGTCTATATTTAATACTCCATAAATATATCTAAATATACGATGTGATAGGGAGTAAACTTTAGATGATGAACTGAACAAGGCCTATATATGAATGTCCGTACGTTCTGATGGTGCCCATCATGTGTCGAGGACGGATTAGACCAGGCGCACTAGTTCAATCAATCTCCCTGTTGTATTCGATATATATTAATATATATATTATATTATATAAATTAATTAAATAAACGACCAAGAAAATGATCTACCGCCGTCAAATGCGGCCACCACAAAGTGGAGTCACTGATTACTAACTAGTGGCTTACCTAGAATTTCTAGGAATATCCTCCTGAGAGCGACAAGTAACCATGCAACAACTCGCCTACGAAGAATCCAAAATTAATTAATAAGAGCCTTCTTAAACCTATTTTCTAGATTGTAATTTCAAGAGTTATTTTAATAAAAACGCTCTCTATATTTCTCCACCCTTCAAAGCAAATTCTCTATATCTTATTTGATATTTTGAGAGCCAATTCCGTTTTTTATCTTTGACAAACGAGCACTACTTAGAAAAATGTCTTTAGGAGATAGGCTCCCTTATTAATGGAGGCGGGCACATCTAGAGACCACATCTAGCTAGGCTATGGACTTGCATGTATGCTTGTTTTTTACTTGGCCAGAGATCTCATTCACCTACTGCACACATATCTGGAATCCTATTTGGAATTGGACCTCTTGCTTTTAAGGGCCCCGTGTGGCCGCCCAGCTTGATCCCCCTCAGGGCCGGGCTTGGAAGTAATATGCCCAACATATATTTGAGTGAGGGTAGAATGGTACATGCTTATAATGAAAGCATTCAGAAAATGATGGAGGTGAGCTATTGCATACATTCTTTAGTATTCATCTAGTGAGCTACTTTCCAATTAGGTGCACCATATAAAAATTGAATTGTAGAGTGTTGCTTGCTACATTTGAATGCCTACCATGACAGCTCCTTCTCCCCGACTCTACCATCTCTACCTCCAGCATATGTGGTTTCACCAACTCCAAATCCCTGTCCTACGAAACACTCTAGGGAAACATGTTCCGATCCCTAGGGTATTTTAAGACTTTCCCTATGGTTTTCGATCCTAGGGAAATAGGTGGATTCTAGATGGCCTTTTTATCTGTTAGTTGTTGGTCTATTGTTTACTTTGTGAGAAGTTTGCACGGGGACACGGAATAACTCGCAAAGATTGGGGCCAGGATGGGAACAAAAGGGTCCCGATGACATTCGCAAGGTTGAAAATAGAAACCTAAGCCCCTACGAGAAGTTCCACGTTCGCATCTCTAATCGACCCTCATCCAAACTGATGAGGACATCACTTCTTCATCACATACAAGCCAGGGAGAGGAGGAGGACCAGCATGGGCGTCCAATTCATCTTTCTCATGGTGGAGGCCTAGTCCAACTGAAGTTGGAGCCCATCTCGGGCTCCAGGACCAGTCTGTCTTAAACTAGGTCACCCAGGACGCATCCGGACTTCCGTTTTCGACGATCCACATATGGTTGGAAAGCTAATTTGATAAGGAAGTCAATCCAAGTGGTTTCACGTCAAAAGACCTTCGGAATCAATGGGAATCATCGAAACAAGTCAGCGTCCAGAATCTGTCAGGGTGCTACGACACCGTCTTTTGGTCCGTTGGACCGTGTATCGTGTTTGGGCCCATTAGGGGGCGCGTCTAGGGGGTGACGTCCAAGACTCTATAAGTACCAGCCATCGCTCTCCTTAGGGTTTGAGTTTTGTTTAGTTCTTGATTTCCTCGTGAAACAGACGTCGTTTTGCTGCAACTATCGCCGCCAAGGCCGCTTGCTGTGAACCAGGGTCCCAGTTCTTGATCTTGTTCGCTTATGGCAATTAGTCCTTTCGAATAAAGACTTAAACTCCTTCTCGTTATTATAAGCCTCATATTTATTTGTAATTTCAGATTGCGTTCATCTCGTTCTTGCTTGTGTTCTCGATTCGCTTGCAGGGAAGCCTTCTCGGCGAGGTCAATCGCGTTCACGTGGTTGATAACCAACGGAGTAGTGGTGTAACGGTTGCGGGGGTCCGAATCAGTCTTGGTTAGAAGCCTAGATCATGAACGTCGAGTTTCCACCAATCGACGCTATTATACCTATCGGAAGATCGGGCCTAGTCTACATCAAGTGATATTAGAGACCTTGTTGCCCATTAGGTATAACTTTATTTTCCCCTTTAGATTGTTACTGTTTTTGCATTACCTATAGTCCAGAAAAAGCCAAAAAATATATACATCGTCACATATTTCCTGTCCTATAGCCTCATTGTGCCGTGCAATTTCGTCTCTATTTCGCGTAGTTGAGTTTGTGCCCTATATCAAGTTCTGGTTGCTAGTTTTAGATCATTTTTTAGTCTAGTTTGTGTTTTCCCCTTTGTTTTTTCATCATAATCCGTGAACATCTCCAAGTCTTGTTGAGTTTTCTTTGTATCCATCAAACCCTAGTCCACGCCATCTAATTTCCTACACTTGTCTTCACTGTTTCCATCAAATCATTGCTGTCGTGATCAATTTTGCGCGTATTGTTTTTGTTTTGTCCTCTAATTTGGAGTCCGTTCTTAAAACTGGTCTAGTTTTCGCATACGAACTCGGATTTCAACGTTCCATATATCAAAATCGATCAGAAAAAAAATTCAGATCTGTCCATCCCCTGCTTGGCTGGGGTCGGAGATTTTTATTTTTGTCAAAAAGTGGTCACAAGATTCTCTTTTCGTGGTCACAAGGTTTTTATCGATTTCGAGCACGTCTTCTGGAAATTCCACAGGCCACGTCTTTCACTTGTTTAAGCTCATATTTTCTGTGGTTACTTCTTTTGTGCTCCTAAGTGAAGAAAAATATCAAAAAAATAAAAAGAAAAAGTCAAAATTTCTCAAAAAACAACTGACAGCCCAAAAAATAGAAAAAAGAGAGGGGCAAAAGTGGAACAATATCTAGAGGAGCATATAGAGAGTGCTATTTGAGCTGTGTTTGCGTGTGCTGATTTCTGCCTTGTTCCTAATCATATTCTTGCTGTTCACATCACTTGATACATCTGGTACTTGGAACGTGAGTAGGCCAGCAACTAAGATAAGTACTTGAGATACTTATTCAGCTTTGCTATTCAGTTGCGAATTTTGCTATTCCTTGCTACTATATTGTGCCTGTCCAAGCTCTACTTTCTTCTAACCAAGTATAGGTTCATCCTTGCAACTGTTACACTCAAGCTACAACTGGTATCACAGTCACCGACCGATTACACCGCCTGTTGCTTTGGTAAGAACACTTGTAAGACCGTGGTAAGACGTTTGAGAGTTGAGTATCTTATTTTTCTTTGTCCACAACCTAAGTAGTTGGTAGGGATAATACTATTTGTGTTATCTTTTCCTTTCTACTAACCATGTCAGAAAAGCTAGAGGCAGCGGCCAAGGAAACGAGGACGCACCTACAGATTTCAATGATTGTGTTTCTAAGAATGTGCTTCGTGCCAGTTCTTGATGACAAGTTCAATGAGATCCTTCAACAAATCACCAATTTGGCCAAGAGGATTGAAGATGTTGAACAACGACATCCTGAACCACGTCCTGAAGATGATGATGATGATCTCTCTAAGGAGGATGATGGCGACGCGGAGGCTGAAGCCGAAGCCCAACGACGTGCTGAGGATGCACGTAACTGTAATCGGTTGAACTTTAACCGACGGTATGGGAGGTAACAACCAAGGTAATAATGATCCTTTCTCTAAAACCAAGTTTAAGATACCTCCTTTTTCTGGCTTCTGCTGATCCTGAAGCATATTTAGATTGGAGATGGTTGTAGATCAAAAATTTAGCTCCCATCAAGTACCCTGAAAGAATATAGAGTTAGACTTGCTACTAGTGAGTTTACTAGTTTTGCTCTTTTCTGGTGGAATGATATTTGCAATAATGCTAATGCTAATGCTAATGCTCAAATACCTCAAACCTAGACTGTACTTAAACGACGAATGAAATCGAGATTTGTTCCTCCATACTATCAGCATGATCTGCGATTAAAACTGCAACGTTTAAATCAAGGTAGTAAAACTGTTGAGGAATATTACCATGAGCTTTTAATTGGTCTAGCACGTAGTAACATACAAGAGGATGATATGGATAAGTGTTCTAGATTTTTGAAGGATTTGCGTCGTGAAATACATGATGTTCTTGACTATAAAGAATAGGACTAGATTTTCCCAATTATATCATTATGCTATTAAAGCTGAAAGGGAAGTACAGGGACGACAACCTAGGCGATCAATGACTCCATCCGCGACTCTATCCATTCCTTCACATTCAACCGAGGTGAGTAAATTTTCTAATGTGCAGACACCACCAGCGCCTGTAAAGAAGAGTTCTCCTATCACACCTCCTTCTAGTGGATCTGCTACACCTTCCTCTAGCAGCTCTTCTAAAGTTGTGTGCCACTGCTGCAAGGGCATGGGACATATTGCTAAAGAATGCCCCAGCAAACGCGTATATATTGCTACTGATGATGGTGGGTATGCTAGTGCTAGTGATGAAGAGAATGAATTTGCACTTGTAACTGATCTTTATGCAGATAAATTTGCGGATAGTGCTGACGATCCTAATGAGGTAATTGATGGTGTGGCATGCACTGCAGACTACAAATCAATCCTTGTTTCAGCAGTGTTTTAAGTACACAAGTTGAGCCAGTAGACAAGCTACAACGCCATAATTTGT
Organism: Miscanthus floridulus; assembly: GCF_019320115.1. Taxonomy (NCBI): domain Eukaryota; kingdom Viridiplantae; phylum Streptophyta; class Magnoliopsida; order Poales; family Poaceae; genus Miscanthus; species Miscanthus floridulus. The sequence goes on from NC_089587.1 coordinate 126,762,430, forward strand.
TTCAAATGTTCCTCATTGTCAATAATTTCCATGTTCAGTACTATAATTGATGGAGGGAAGCAGCAATAACTTGGTAAGTTTTGAGCTTATCAAGACTCTTGGTTTATCTACACGTGCTCTTCTATATTCATACCATGTTCAGTGGTTCAACAATAGTGATAAGGCAAAGGTAACACAATCTGCTCGTGTGCATTTTTCTATCGGGTCATACCATGATTATGCTGATTTTGATGTCGTGTCTATTCAAGCTTATTCACTTTTGTTAGGCCGCCCTTAGGCAATATGATAATAATGCTCTACATCATGGTAGGCAAATATAGATATACTTTTATATTTAAGGGAAAGACCATTGCTTTACTTCCTTTAACTCCTGCTGAAATTATGCAATATGAAAAGGAACTTGCTGAAAAGAAAAAGAAAGGCCATGATAAAGACTTTAGCAAACCAACAAATGAACCATCAAGTAACATGAAAGAAGTTTTATTTACTCTTAAATATGTTCTTGCTGATCATGATGAACCTTGTTATGCTTTAACTTGTACATCGCCTATATGTCCACTTGGTCCTGCTTCTAGTGCTATGCCCCTTGTTGGTACTAACCTTTTGCAGGAGGAGGATGAATTCCCAGCAGGAGAAGCCACCATGGCAGCCGCCTTTGCGAAGGATTGGGCTGCCAAGATGAATGTCTTTTTCTAGAGCCATCGTTGCTTGTCATCCAATGGAGGAGACGATCTACTTCAGTCGAGGACGACTTCAATTCAAGAAAGGGAGGATGATGAGGACATCACTTCTTCATCACATACAAGCCAAGGAGAGGAGGAGGACCAGCATGGGCTGTCCAATTCATCTTTCTCATGGTGGAGGCCCAGTCCAACTGAAGTTCGAGCCCATCTCCGGCTCCAGGACCAGTCTGTATTAAACTGGTCACCCAGGACGCATCCGGACTCCGTTTTCGATGATCCATATATGGTTGGAAAGATAATTTGATAAGAAAGCCAATCCAAGTGGTTTCACGTCAAAAGACCTTCGGAATCAACGGGAATCATCGAAACAAGTCAGCGTCCAGAATCTATCAAGGTGCTGCGACACCGTCTTTTGGTCCGTTGGACCGTGTATCGTGTTTGGGGCCATTAGGGGGCGCGTCCAGGGGGTGACGTCCAAGACTCTATAAATATCAGCCGTCGCTCTCCTTAGGGTTTAGATTTTGTTTAGTTCTTGATTTCCTCGTGAAACAGATGTCGTTTTGCTGCAACTGTCGCCGCCAAGGCCGCTTGCTGTGAACCAGGGCCCCAGTTCTTGATCTTGTTCGCATGTGGCGATTAGTCCTTTCGAATAAAGACTTGAACTCTTTCTCGTTATTATAAGCCTCATATTTATTTGTAATTTTAGATTACGTTCATCTCGTTCTTGCTTGTGTTCTCGATTCGCTTGCAGGGAAGCCTTCTCGGCGAGGTCAATCGCGTTCCCGTGGTTGATAACCAACGGAGCAGTGGCTGTAATGGTTGTGGGGGTCCGAATCAGTCTTGGTTCGAAGCCTAGATCGTGAACGTCGAGTCTCCACCAATCGACGCTATCATACCTATCGGAAGATCGGGCCTAGTCTACATCACAAACAGTAGCGCAAAAGGGCTATTACATGCTATCAGTAATTCCACTATATCTCTTATATTGTATTTCCTATAAATTGTATTAGAAGGATATATTAAAATCTATTTATGATATGTTGTTGTAGCAGATTTATTTAAAATAGACTTGCTAGTGCCTAGACGTCCGATCCTGAGACGCTAGCGTTGGACGGTACCCACTCAGCAAGCGAGCGAGCACCCCAGCAGCAGGCCTAGACGTCAACCGCACCGCCAGCCGCTTTCCACGTGTATCCCATGTGCAATACACGATTTACTTTTTAAACATCCATATGCAACAGTTGCAACATACAAAAGAAGACAGATGAAACACTTGAAACATGCATCTGAAACACTTACAAAAACACCTGAAAACCCTTGAAAACCACTGCAAACATATGCAACATCCAGATGAAACACTTGCAACGGACGTATAAAACATCTGAAACACTTGAAACATATGCTTGCAACATGCATGTATATGCAACATCCAGATCTACTTTTGCAACATTCATATGAAAACACTTGCAACATACGTCTGATACAGATGAAATATTTGGAATATACACTTGAAACATACATGCATAGCCATTACAACATGTGCAACATCCCTGATCTACTTTTGCAACATCGATACGAAACAATTGCAACATACCTCTGAAACACCTGAAACATATGTTTACAACATGCGCTTTCAACACAACTACATCTCCTTGCTGCTTGGGAATGGAGGCTCATCGATGTGTGGAGTTCACCAGTGTAGAGCTCACCGATGGCGCGGAGCTCGACGCTCCTGGTGGAGAAGGCCACGACAGGTCTGGTGGAGAAGGTCGTCTGCACGCTGAAGAAGACTGTGGTGGAGATGGAGGAAGGCGGGCGGCCACGCTGGGGCACGGTGGAGATGGAGGAAGGCGCGATGGAAATGGAGGAAGGCGGGCGGCCGCACTCGGGCACGGTGGAGATGTCAGCCGACTGGGCACTCAGGATGTCATGGAGAATGCCGAGGCGGCGTGGCGGAGTGTGGTCATGGCGCTGCAGAACGGAACCGTCCGAGTGTTGGAAGCCTTTTGGAGAACGGAAGCCTCCGAGTGTTGAGACGATACTGACTGTTGGGCCGTTAGGCTAGTGTCACGGCTTGCGAACAGGAGCGTCTGGACGATCGTACGCCCCACAACATTTCCGTTATTTGAAACTTCTCTTTTATATTTTTGGGATATATAAGAGAGAGTGTTATCTTTTATATTTGGACGAAAGGAAGTTATCTTTAGGAGATTCTTTTTAGAAAAAAAAAATGTACAGAAGATGAGATAGGGCATCTGATATGCAGTAGCAGTAGCATCTATTATTATGACGTGTGCTGTGCTACAGGAGACTGAAGACCCAATCCAATGCTTCAGGGTTCTGGCTGAAGGCAGACCACACCACTCATCCTGGCCACACGCGGTCGGCACACGGTCCATGACTCCATGTGGACGGATGAGAGAAGCAGAGTAAGCAACGGGCCAGAGCCGAGCCCGCCATGTTGCCACCGCTGCTGCCCCTCTTCTCCCCGTCCCCAAAGGCCCCGCCTCCGCCGCCATGGCTCCACGGGTCCTCCACCCAAAGCCGCGACTCCGCACCCCCGGTGCCTCCACCCCCCGCGGAGGCAACTCCTCCCAAGCCCCGCACCGACAGCCCCAAACCGGCACCGGCAAGGAAAAACACCAAAACAACAGCCAAGCCCCTCACTGCCGGAGTCCCCGGGGGCCGCACCCACCGAGCGGTCCTCGGCATCATCCGGCGCGTCCGCTCCCTCGAGGTCTCCGATGCTCCGAGCCCGAGTTCCGTCCACGCCAGCAATGCCGGTGCCACCGCCGCCGCGTTCCACCTTCCAATCGAGCCGTCCCCGCCGCGGGAACCAGGCCAAGAAGTGGTGGAGAAGGCGAAGCCGCGGGCGGTTCCGTGGGCGGCTGCTAGGGACGAGGACCTCAAGGTCGCCCTGCGGCGGGAGAAGAAGCCGCGGGAGCCAACGCGCGCCGAGACCGAGCTGGAGACCGACGAGCTGGACCGCCTGCGGCGGTTGGCGCGAGGGATGGGCAGGTGGGCGCGGGCCAAGAAGGCCGGGATCACCGACGAGGTGGTCGAGGAGATGCGAAGGGAATGGGCCAGTGGCGAGGAGCTCGCCGCCGTGCGCATCGTCGAGCCACTCCGCCGGTCCATGGACCGCGCCAGGGAGATTCTTGAGGTGAGTGAGACCACGAGGCTATTCTCGCTCAATGTATTTTGTTCCTTGGGGTCTGATCCGCTGAGAACTGTATGCTCTCGGCATGATGATTTTGACCTTAGCACTTAGAGATTTGAATTTGAGCTTCAATTAAACCAGTCGTAGCTAGTAAGTTGCAGTTTTGATGCAATCTTTCAGAGTTTTTCTTTGGCAAATTGATTTTGATGCAAATGAACATTGGCAGTGCAAGAGTGTAATCATGGTCATTCTTACCAGTTGCCACCATCTAAAACTTCAGACTGCCAAATGCAGATTTAGTTGGGAGTACTGTAGTAATAAGGAAATGGTGGGTGGAGGGTGTGTACAACTGATGCAAAGGAGAATATGGACCTCAAAATGGTGCTAACTAATGTAGTGTCACAGTGTATTGTGAGTTTGACATTGTGTTGTAGTGCAATTGACAGTCATTATGCCAATACTTGCAGAGAAAGATTGTTTTATACCAACTGTATTGTTCTTAGTGTAACTGCGGTGGTTACAAAATAAAAGATTATTGTTTTCATTCTAAGCATATTTGTTTTTACCTTTGTTAGTTGTATGATTACTCAATTAATAATGTTGAATTCAAAAACTTACAAATTTCTTTGATGGATTATAATTTTGTTCTCAGATAAAAACAGGAGGCTTAGTTGTCTGGACAAAAGGAGACATACATTTTGTGTACAGAGGAAGCAAATATCAGCAAACTGCAAAGCATAGCCACACTTTTCTAACTAATAATGTTCATAAAGGCTCTCTAGTAAAACATAATGTTCCTACAACCCTACTTAAAATTGGGAACAAAGGTCCAGCGTTAACAAACGGTTATGGTGAAGCAGATGATGCTTTTCAAGAAAATGATCAAGGCATTTGTGGCCAGAAGGATGAAGGACCTGTCAAGGGAACACTATATGAGAGAGAGGTCAATAGACTATTGGACACTTTGGGCCCTCGTTTTGTTGATTGGTGGTGGGACACACCATTGCCTGTGGATGCTGATCTCCTCCCAGAGTTTGTTCCAGGCTTTCAGACTCCATTTAGGCAGTGCCCTCCTGGTGTGAGACCAACACTAGCTGATGAGGAGCTGACATACTTGCGCAAGCTTGCACGCCCTTTGCCAACACATTTTGCCCTTGGTGAGTATGCATTTAGTTACCAGATGCACTTTTTGTTAAGTATACAAGTAAATTGTTACTTGTGTTGTGATTTTGTACGCACATTGAGTGGTAAGCATTTATGTTGTCCAATGTTTTTACGGCGTCGCTTTGGCGTCGCCTAATCGGCAAGGCGCTACAGGCGGGACGCCTTGGCAGACGACTCGCCTCAGATTGGTATGGCGTCCGCCTTGCTGCCATGGCGTCCGGAAGTCATCGATTTGGCGTCCGATTCGTCGAAATCGAGCAAGACGGGCGCCATACGGGGATGGCCACGGTAGGAAAACGCCGGCGCGGGAGAAAGGACGGGGAAAGCATCGCGCGTGCGGGAAAGCATCGCGCGCGCGGGGAGAGAGGAGTGCAGGAGAAATAAGAGAGCAGAGAGAGGAGCGCTCGCAGGGAAGAACCTGCTCGCCCACCCGAACGCGTTCACCCGCGCCGCCGGTAGAAGCTGCTGCCGCCGAGGCTCCGCCTCCCCCTCCCCTGTTCCCCATCCGCGCGAGGAGCAGCCGCCGGCGGGCTGCTGTGTCCCCGTCGCCTCTTCTAGTCCTCCATTGAGCAGGACGCCTGGTGCGCGCCGGGCGTCGCGAGGATCCGGCGGAGCGCCGCGGCCGGGGACTCCCCCGAGTGGATGCCGCGGGAGGACTCCTCCACGGCGAAGTAGGGGTAGCGCGCGGCCATCCCGGTGGTGGTGGCGGAGGAAGCGGAAGCGCGGCGAGCGGAGGGCGGAGGCTGGAGAGGAATGGGATCGGAAAGGGGAGTGTGTGGTGTGTTGTGGTGGTGTGAGTGTGACTGACTTGGCGTCTACTGCACTTGAGGGCTGCTGCGTCAACCTGGAAGTCAGTCGGGGGTGGGTCACGTCTATTCCGTGAGATTGTGACTCGCAAAGTTGCTTGGCTTTTTCGATTGGACAACACCAAGGTATGACATGCTTCCAGTTCTCTACCACTGTTGGATGGCCGTAAGGCGTCGCCTCGCCTCGCTTTACCGCCTTAAAAACATTGATGTTGTCTATATCCTTTTTGTCTTATACATACATCACAGTCTATGTGTTTTTTTTTAACGGAAAATACAGCAGGGGAGACCCCCACTGTAAGTTTTATTAAACAAAAGGAAACAAGAACAACACTGTACAAAGGTCAAATGAACAGCAAAAGAACAACAGAGAAGCCAGCCCGAGGTGGGCTGCAGGACTAATCTAGGGCAGCTATACAAGAAAGAAAGACAGGGCACTTTTCATCACTGAATCTATGGGTCTGCAGTCTATGTGTTCAATACGTGTCATCCACTTCTGTTTATATGATTACCATCTTAGGGTTATGTCACGTTAATTTTACAATATGAACAAGACAATCATAATTTTGTGTGTCTTTGGCAGGTAGGAATACAAGATTGCAGGGTTTGGCTGCTGCTATACTGAAGCTTTGGGAGAAAAGCCTTATAGCAAAAATTGCAGTGAAAGTAGGTATCCAAAATACGAACAATGAACAAATGGCATGGAACCTTAAGGCAAGTATTATTCCTGATGAAATACCTTCTGATGTTTATGTTATTGAACTGCATTGTAGTCAATTCCTTTGACTAGCAAAACATAAAATGTTGTCAGTCACCTCCTTGGTAATTACGATGCTTGGTTTATCTTGCATTACTACATTTTAAAGTGATTTGCTACTTCCTGTTTTTGTTTTATCATAGGCTAAACTAGTGACCTAGAGTATGGTAATGAATTGGACTAAACATGAATCCTTAGTTTCGTACTGCAAGTTTACATGGTTCTTAATCAGATATCCATGCCTTTCTGTTGATATTGGTCCTTTATTTGTATTTTCTTGTGTAACACTGGAGCTCCTCAGTGCAGCATCTTACAGGAGGCACTGTGATATTGAGAAACAAGGATTTTATTATTCTATATAGAGGCAAGGATTTTCTTCCTGGTGGAGTTGCTCAAACTGTTATTCAACGAGAAGCTCAGGTACATGATGAACAGGTGAAGGAAGAGGAAGCTCGACTGAAAGCAGTTGACTCACTTCAGATGGTTGATGAATTATCATCTGAAGAAAGTTCTGTAGGAACTTTCAGGGAGTATCAGGATTTCCATGCTGACTTTGTGCATGAAAATACTGAAAACTCTAACACCATGATTGAACTAGAGGCCGAGAAGTATAGATTGGAAAAGGAACTGAAAGACCATGAATGGAAGCTTTGCATTGTATGTGTTCATGTGAAGCATCTCATGCTCTGATTTGAAGTCATTGACTTGTAATGTTATTGGTTGCAGTCTAACACAATTATTTTTTGCAGCTCAACACGAAGATCGAAAGATCTAACCAGGCACTGGCAAAGCTTCACAAGTTCTTGGAGCCCTTCAGAGCAGTCTGCTGATAGAGAACTCTTGACAGAAGAGGAAAAGATAATGTTCCGCCGGATTGGCCGCAAAATGGATGGGCTTGTTCTCCTAGGTACAGCTATCTATATGTGCTCTTACTACTGTACCACTGACCTACAATATACATTTTATCTTCCTCTGATCACTGAATCTTAGGGGCTCATGTTGGGTTTCAACTCTAGCCTACCCCAACTTGCTTGGGACTAAAAGGCTTTGTTGTTGTTGTTGTCTGATCACTGAATCTGCATACCATTTGTTTCCCCATACAGGAAGGCGTGGTATCTTTGATGGTGTAATTGAAGAGATTCATCAGCACTGGAAACATAAAGAGGTTGTGAAAGTAATTACAAAGCAGAATCAAGTCCGACAGATCATGTACACAGCGAATCTACTTGAGGTTGAGACAGGTGGAATATTAATATCAGTAGAAAAGCTCACAACCAGCCATGCCATAATATTTTACCGTGGAAAAAACTATCGCCGCCCAGCAAAATCATCATTTAGTAATCTGCTAACGAAACGAGAAGCACTCCGAAGATCAATTGAGGTCCAACGACGAGGGGTAAGAATCAGCATATAACATTCATCCACTAAAACTTCCATTTTGTTCTCTTGCTGGCAATCTCATGCCCTTCAATCGAATATATGCAGTCAATGAAATACTTTGTTCGGGAGAGACAGAAGTCCATTTTAGAATTGAAAAGAAGACTGGTCAGTAATATGCACTCTTGGTACACTTCTGTAGCTAGAATTTTTTGTCCTGATGTTATTTTATTTTAATGCTACAGAGATATGTGACAAGGCAAATCAAGTATCGAACCCCATGATTATGAAGAGGTTGGATAGTATGGTTAGTAAATGATATGTGCAAATTGTAATAATGATTGCATCCAGATTTTTTTTTTCTTAATATGGGATAGCCCTGTAAACTGTGAATCCCAAAATGAACAATTCTAAAGCGTACAGCTTATATAATAGTCTGTTGTACATATGTGCCACTTTACTCACATTTCATGAAAGTAAGTGAAATTTCTTCTGCCTTGCAAAATTTCGTCATTACCTGATAACTATTCAGATGGTGGCAGAACAAGCATGGCCCGCTTCTTCACTTTTTGTTTGAGAGCAGTCAACCATTTCCCTGCATGGTTTGCTCTCTGTTGCGCGCTAGACAGAGGAGGCTGATTAGCCCAGAAAGCGCCCTTGACGGTGGGAAACGGAGAAGGCACACAGCTTAATTATGCAACTTTATAGACAACAATTAGGTGTTTGTACAGAACAATATAGCCATAACAAGCTTAAATTCGCCTCAACAAATCCAGCATTTGTCACCAAGCTGAACATTATGCCAGGACAGCAGAAACAAGTGCAGAGAGCACAGAAACAGGTCCTCGTCAAGGTTGCTTGTCACGGTTGCTTAGAAGGGAAGGGAAGGTGGGGAGCGTCTCCGCTTTGGCCTTGAGCTCCGGCTTGGGCCTCTGCGGCGCGTTCCTGGGGTTGGTGAACCAGGTGGTGTAGAGGAACTGCTTGTGCGGGCCGTCGTGGTCGCAGATGAGCCTTAGCTTCTGGCGCTCCCTCATCCACCTCAGCATGATCTTCATCTGCCTCTTACTTGTCAGACCTCGAAGCCCGACATCCTGAGGATGAAAGCAAAGATCAATCTCAGCTGATTGTTAGAGGAACCCATGCACTTAAAGAAAGGATGCACTGCCGGAGTCCAGTCCGAACGAGAGGTCTTTGGAGAAGCATTCCGTCGAACAGTTTCTATTCATTCATGGATGTGACCGTGGTGCGCAAGGGGCAGCAGGGGTGGATGCTCTTGTACCTTGACGTGGTCCCAGACGTCGGAGATGGTGAGCGGGCCGTGCTCCCGGACGACGTCGAAGATGGCGCGCGTGATGGACTGCGCCTGCTCCGGCGGCGCCGTCAGTTCGATCGGCGCCATCTTGGGCTTCCCCTTCTTGGCCGCCCACCGCGCTGCCGTCGCGAACATCGCCGGACGGTCTCGCTGCGCACGTGGCCCTCCTGAATCCTGATCTCACCAGCGCCCGCACGCACTTCTCACTGAGATGAGCAGCCCAACGGCACGCACTTCTCCGTATCCGCCTGTCTCTGATAGCTGAGGCTGTGTTTAGTTGATGAAATTTTATGGACTAATTAGTCTTAAAATGTTCGTCTCGTGATTTTTAATTAAACTGTGTAATTAGTTTTTTTTTCGTCTACATTTAATGCTTCATGCACGTATCGTAAGATTCGATACGATGGCTGTTGTAGCATTTTTTAGGAAACTTTTTGAACTAAACATGGCCTGAATTGGGTTGACCTCGGGAAAAAAAAGGCTGGGACTCATCAAAGCTTTTTTTTTCTTTATAGCTGAAGATGCTCTCAGACTCATCATCAAAACCAAGTCATCATCAGATATGGATCAAGCCGGATCTGAATATTTTCCTAGATATTAAGTAAAGGCACTAACTACATATATCACATGTTTTAAATTCTCCAAGATACTTTAAAATGCCAAAAAAAAAGTACAATTTCTCTCATATTAAGAGCAAGAGCGTGTATTTAAACTTTTTGTCAAATGGCTCAAACTATTCTCAATGTCTTCTTTTTGCAAAATGATAATTGCATTAAGTGATCATTTGTATTTTATCAATTCACTTCGAGTTTATCTAAATATTTTCATGAAGTTAAATTTGAACTTAGTTAACGCATACTTCTGTGTGCTTTCGAAATAATAACCAATTACACTTCGCTTATCCGTTTTGGACTGAAATTTAGCTTGAGCTTACCGTCAACTTCTAATGGACATCCGATAGAACTATCCAAATACAATATCCGAACTAGCTATCCGGATTATCCGACTTTGACTTTTTTTCTTTTTGAGAAACAGACTTTGACATTGCCGATTAGTACAGATATAATGCCCATCTTATATTAATCCGATATCTGAAACAACTATCTGAATATGTATTCGATATCTGAAAAAATATCCTAAAATGTATCCGATTCTCTTGGGTATACTTGGCCATGCAGCCCGAGGCCACGACAGGCACGGCACGAAGCCCGCTTTTTTAGCCCGACACGAGCACGGCACGACCCGGTGACATGCGGGCCCGGGCTGGCCCGGCCCGAGGCAGCAGGCCGTGCCTGGGCCGCTGCTCAGGCCCGTGGGCTGGCACGGCACGGCCCCGCCTGAGTCGGTCGGCCCGGCAGCGGCCCGATGCAAGCCATGGCCTGCTAAAAGGCCCATCGGGCATCGCCCTAACCCTAACTCCCCCGTCCCCGCACCCACGCACACGCCCCTCCTCTCCCCCACACCGTCACGCCCCTCCCCTCCTCTCCCCCACGCGGCCACGCGCCCACGCCCCTCCTCTCCTCCACGCCGTTGCGCCCCTCCCCTCCTCTCCCCCACGCCCCTCCTCTCCCCAAGGCCGTCGCGCGGCCGCACCCGCACCCCTCCTATCTTCTGGCGTTTCCCATCGAATCCGGTGTGGCCACCGGGGTGTGCCTGTCGGTCGTCGCCGTCGCAGTTGCCTCGCTGAGACCCGCGCCCGTCCTCGTCGAGCCCCGTGACGATAGAGTCCACGGCCGGATCTCGGGCGCGCGGTGGAGTCCACAGCCAGATCTCTGATGCGCAGTGGAATCCGCGGCCAGATCTCGGGTGCACGGTGGAATCAGCGGCCGGATCTCACCCGCCACCTCCGCTTATGCACCGGTGGAGGAGAAGATGGACGGTGCTGGCAAAAAAGTGGAGGGACGCCGGCGGCCGCTGGAGGAGGTGATGGAGCAACAACGACGTGGTGGGGCGACCGAAAGTCGCCTCGAGATGTCTATACTTGGCCATCGGGTGCCGCCATCGCCTCCCGCAGTCCCGCCTCGGCCGCCGCGGGAACGAGCGCGCTGGCCCCAAGCTCCGCCCCGACGCCAGATCCGGCCACGAGCTCTGCCCCGACGCCACGATCTCCGGCTGCTCGCTCACGCTTCCTCCCCTTTCCCCTCTCTCTGGCTGCTTGCAATTCGTCGTGGGCCCCGGGCTGGCCCAGCACGCTGAATGGGCCGTGCTTCTCAGGTCGGCCCGGCACGAAAAACAGCCCACAGGCCCGTGCTTGGACTGATGGCAAGGCATGAGGCCTGCAGCGGCACGACACGTGAGGCATGGCGTGCCGTGCCGGCCCGACATCCTCCGGGTCGTGCCGGCCCGTCAGTACACATGATCTAGTTTTCATTGTGTTACCTTATTTATAGCTTCATTGTTTCTATGACATAACATATCCTTATGAACATGTGATTTGCAATGTCACTGCACTGGAAAACTGATGCTATGCCAAATGTCAATGTTCTTTCTTTTTCAGGGCGAAAGTGGAGTTTGAGTGGAGCGCACGAGTGATGGGATGGTCCAAATCAAGCCAAGCCAAGCTTCACTAGTGTAGGCATTTTAGATGTTGTTTCAAACAAATGTGTTGAATATCTTTATTGTGGGATGGTTTGAATATTGTGTGTGTCTAGCCTGAGTTTGATATTGGATCATTTAATTTTAGATGTGAACAAAATAAATCATATTTTGGTTTAATGGCTTTATTCAAATCCTTTGTTGATGTCTATTGAGTTTCTAATTAATTAATGGCATTGCAATATTGTCCGGTGGTACCAAACCAAAAGCGTTGTAAAAGTGATTATTGACAACCATATTTTCTGTGGCAATATATCCTATAGCAACGAACAATCCATGTAGCAATTAAGGCTGCACCTTATAACAACGACACAGTGAAGGTGGCAATTGCACATGTTGCCACCACTTCTATGTGTTGTGACATAATCCTTGTTGCCACACTCATTATGCGTAGCAATAGCGACTGCACCATATAGCAACCAAATCTTGAATGTGGCAATTGAACATGTTGCCGCCACTTTTTGGTGTTGCGACAATCCTTGTTGCCACACTGTCATGCGTAGCAATAGCGGCTGCACCTTATAGCAACAAAATTTTGGGTGTGGCAATTAAACATGTTGCCACCACTTTTTGGTGTTGCGACATAAGTCTTGTTGCCACACATGATATGCATGGCAATACATTATGTTGCAACACAAGTTCAACGTTGCTAGTGCATCATTTGCTACGACATGGGCAAGTTGCCATTGCAAGGTCCAGCAACGCCTAAGGCGTTGCATTAGTTGTTGTTGCCACACCTACAACCGTAGCAAAAGCTTATGTTGCAACGTCTAGGTGTTGCAAATCCAAAACACATTTTGCAATGCTAAGGAGAAAAGCGTTGTCCAAAGCTTTACCCACGCAAGCGCTTGCAACGCCTCCCACCAAAAAAAGCGTTGCTATTTCTAATATTGCAACACTGTGTTCGGGCGTTGAAACAGGGTCAAATTTGTAGGGGCTCCAAAGGGGTAACGGCTCTATTTGCTTGTGGGCTTATAAATAGATTAGTGGGCCGGCCTTGGCCACTCTCATGGCACTTCTAACCGTTGTACACCCTTTGAGAGCTGAGCACACCACTCCACTCACTTGCACAATTGATTTCATCATCTTGAGTGAGATTGGAGAGCCTTTAGTGTATTGCTTAGTGTTCTAGCATCTTATGGCACTAGTTGGGCGATTTGGGTTGGTGGAGATCTTATTACTCTTGATGTTTGTCGACACCTAGACGGGCCGGTGATTGGTGGATCGTTGAGCGGAGGAAGGTGATTATCTCTGGCTCCGATCATTGTGATTGTGAGGGGTTCTTGTGCCTTCTCCGGTGGAGCGCCAAGGCAACTCTAGTGGATTGCGCGTGCTTGTGTGATCCTCATCTTGTGTTAGTTGTGCGGCACCTAGTTGCGGGTTTGACGTGTGATGCCAATTAGTGCGTGAACCTCCAAGTGAGTGAATCGCAACAACGAGGACTAGCTTGCCGGTAAACAAGTGAACCTTGGTAAAACATCTTGTGTCATCTTGTCCGAGGATTTCATTGGTTATCTTGTGATTGATTGGCTTCATCTTGTAATTGTCTCAATTCCTCGACACGGCGATATAATCATCACAGCCTCTCTCTTATATTTACATTTTCTAGTATTGTTACGCTCTTTAGTGTAATTAGTTTTGAGAGCTAGCTTATGTGGGAGTCTAGTGGTTAGTGAGGCTCTTTAGTTAGCATTTGAGAGCTCACTAACTTAGTGTAGTGACATAGCCTCTGTGTGGATAGAGACTATAGATACTAGAATTTTGGTAGGTGGCTTGTATTTTTAGTAGGCTAGCGTAACTCTTGCTTCACCATTTAATTGTCTAACCTCTTTTTTTCAATAGGCTATTCACCCCCTCTAGCCATTAGGACCTTTCAATTATCCATCACTAAAATTATAAAATATAATACAAAGTAACCCCTTTAGTTACATCTAAATTGCCATTATCAAACATTAAATAAAATATCCCTCGAATTTAGGTCCAATATATAACCTGCTATGGAAAAAATTAAATTGCCACATTCATTTACGATAATTTTATATACTAATTTACGATAATGTCAATACATATTTACGATAGTTGGGTTACTATAACACATGAAGATATTTACCATAACGTTATAGTAAATCACTCGTAAATTAACATAGTAATTATCGTAACTTAAAGTGGCTACAGAATAAGTTATTTTATAGCCAGCTACAGGGTAGTAGTTATATATATATATATATATATATATATATATATATATATATATATATATATATATATATATATATATATATATATATATATATATATATATATATTACCTTGTTCTGTCACTGTTAAATTCAAAGTAAACATAAATTATATGTGTCCACATCTATAGTAAATATACTTATAGTGGGAATTCATGTTAAATTACATTCAAATTCTACTACATTGAATTTTGCAAGTTGTTACTTTGGGCAAGTTTATATATTTTTACTAAAAAATATGACATAACAATACATGTAGTCTAATTGTAGGACCTCTATTGTTTTCATAAGCCAATACTACTACACTTATAATTATAATTCTCTGATAGGTTAAACCATATCTTGAGTACCTTAGTTCTAGCTAAAATGATTATTTTTTCACAAAAGGATGCAACAAGATCCAATATAATTTATATTAATGTTATGACAACTTAATATAATTTATATTAATGTTACGACAACTGGAGAGAGACTAAGAGATATAGAGATAGTACGAAGATAATCAATTTTGATCGGTTATATGAGATATAATATCCATAACTTTTATGTTGTATGAATATTAAAACTGGAGCACCTGATGGACTAGTTTTTTAAACATGAATGATATAAGGTAGATTTATTATCAAAATCTTTTTAATATCATGATACCTTTTTTATAAATTGTAATAGTGCATTATTAGGCTCTCTAAATTTGGCGGGGCTTCTTAATAATGGGTTTTAGCTCTATCTTTACTAAGGCTCCGCGAGACTCCACAGAGAGAAGTTTTTTTTAAAATTACACAGTACAACGCAAACGTCCACAACACGTACTCACATTCACCCCTATGAACACACGTACGCAAACCCTACCCTTATGAGCACCTCTGAAGAACTGAGCCGGCAGATCTCGAGATTCATGAAGTCACCATTGGCGCCTCGCTGTCGATGGGACGTCGTCTACCACTAAAAGTATAGCGCCGTTAAATCCTAGAATAAATTTAGGAAAATACGAGCACCAAGATGCACCACATAGCCAAATCATGGACTAATTATGCTTAAAAAATCAGTCTCGCAAATTAGTCACAATCTATATAATTAGTTATCTTTTTAGTTTATATTTAATACTCCATAAATATATCTAAATATACGATGTGATAGGGAGTAAACTTTAGATGATGAACTGAACAAGGCCTATATATGAATGTCCGTACGTTCTGATGGTGCCCATCATGTGTCGAGGACGGATTAGACCAGGCGCACTAGTTCAATCAATCTCCCTGTTGTATTCGATATATATTAATATATATTATATTATATAAATTAATTAAATAAACGACCAAGAAAATGATCTACCGCCGTCAAATGCGGCCACCACAAAGTGGAGTCACTGATTACTAACTAGTGGCTTACCTAGAATTTCTAGGAATATCCTCCTGAGAGCGACAAGTAACCATGCAACAACTCGCCTACGAAGAATCCAAAATTAATTAATAAGAGCCTTCTTAAACCTATTTTCTAGATTGTAATTTCAAGAGTTATTTTAATAAAAACGCTCTCTATATTTCTCCACCCTTCAAAGCAAATTCTCTATATCTTATTTGATATTTTGAGAGCCAATTCCGTTTTTTATCTTTGACAAACGAGCACTATTAGAAAAATGTCTTTAGGAGATAGGCTCCCTTATTAATGGAGGCGGGCACATCTAGAGACCACATCTAGCTAGGCTATGGACTTGCATGTATGCTTGTTTTTTACTTGGCCAGAGATCTCATTCACCTACTGCACACATATCTGGAATCCTATTTGGAATTGGACCTCTTGCTTTTAAGGGCCCCGTGTGGCCGCCCAGCTTGATCCCCCTCAGGGCCGGGCTTGGAAGTAATATGCCCAACATATATTTGAGTGAGGGTAGAATGGTACATGCTTATAATGAAAGCATTCAGAAAATGATGGAGGTGAGCTATTGCATACATTCTTTAGTATTCATCTAGTGAGCTACTTTCCAATTAGGTGCACCATATAAAAATTGAATTGTAGAGTGTTGCTTGCTACATTTGAATGCCTACCATGACAGCTCCTTCTCCCCGACTCTACCATCTCTACCTCCAGCATATGTGGTTTCACCAACTCCAAATCCCTGTCCTACGAAACACTCTAGGGAAACATGTTCCGATCCCTAGGGTATTTTAAGACTTTCCCTATGGTTTTCGATCCTAGGGAAATAGGTGGATTCTAGATGGCCTTTTTATCTGTTAGTTGTTGGTCTATTGTTTACTTTGTGAGAAGTTTGCACGGGGACACGGAATAACTCGCAAAGATTGGGGCCAGGATGGGAACAAAAGGGTCCCGATGACATTCGCAAGGTTGAAAATAGAAACCTAAGCCCCTACGAGAAGTTCCACGTTCGCATCTCTAATCGACCCTCATCCAAACTGATGAGGACATCACTTCTTCATCACATACAAGCCAGGGAGAGGAGGAGGACCATCATGGACGTCCAATTCATCTTTCTCATGGTGGAGGCCCAGTCCAACTGAAGTTGGAGCCCATCTCGGGCTCCAGGACCAGTCTGTCTTAAACTAGTCACCCAGGACGCATCCGGACTCCGTTTTCGACGATCCACATATGGTTGAAAAGCTAATTTGATAAGGAAGCCAATCCAAGTGGTTTCACGTCAAAAGACCTTCGGAATCAATAGGAATCATCAAAATAAGTCAGCGTCCAGAATCTATCAGGGTGCTGCGACACCGTCTTTTGGTCCGTTGGACCGTGTATCGTGTTTGGGCCTATTAGGGGGCGCGTCTAGGGGGGTGATGCCCAAGACTCTATAAATACCAGCCGTTGCTCTCCTTAAGGTTTGGGTTTTGTTTAGTTCTTGATTTCCTCGTGAAACAGACGTCGTTTTACTGCAACTATCGCCGCCAAGGCCGCTTGCTGTGAACCAGGGTCCCAGTTCTTGATCTTGTTCGCTTATGGCAATTAGTCCTTTCGAATAAAGACTTAAACTCCTTCTCGTTATTATAAGCCTCATATTTATTTGTAATTTCAGATTGCGTTCATCTCGTTCTTGCTTGTGTTCTCGATTCGCTTGCAGGGAAGCCTTCTCGGCGAGGTCAATCGCGTTCACGTGGTTGATAACCAACGGAGTAGTGGTGTAACGGTTGCGGGGGTCCGAATCAGTCTTGGTTAGAAGCCTAGATCATGAACGTCGAGTTTCCACCAATCGACGCTATTATACCTATCGGAAGATCGGGCCTAGTCTACATCAAGTGATATTAGAGACCTTGTTGCCCATTAGGTATAACTTTATTTTCCCCTTTAGATTGTTACTGTTTTTGCATTACCTATAGTCCAGAAAAAGCCAAAAAATATATACATCGTCACATATTTCCTGTCCTATAGCCTCATTGTGCCGTGCAATTTCGTCTCTATTTCGCGTAGTTGAGTTTGTGCCCTATATCAAGTTCTGGTTGCTAGTTTTAGATCATTTTTTAGTCTAGTTTGTGTTTTCCCCTTTGTTTTTTCATCATAATCCGTGAACATCTCCAAGTCTTGTTGAGTTTTCTTTGTATCCATCAAACCCTAGTCCACGCCATCTAATTTCCTACACTTGTCTTCACTGTTTCCATCAAATCATTGCTGTCGTGATCAATTTTGCGCGTATTGTTTTTGTTTTGTCCTCTAATTTGGAGTCCGTTCTTAAAACTGGTCTAGTTTTCGCATACGAACTCGGATTTCAACGTTCCATATATCAAAATCGATCAGAAAAAAAATTCAGATCTGTCCATCCCCTGCTTGGCTGGGGTCGGAGATTTTTATTTTTGTCAAAAAGTGGTCACAAGATTCTCTTTTCGTGGTCACAAGGTTTTTATCGATTTCGAGCACGTCTTCTGGAAATTCCACAGGCCACATCTTTCACTTGTTTAAGCTCATATTTTCTGTGGTTACTTCTTTTGTGCTCCTAAGTGAAGAAAAATATCAAAAAAATAAAAAGAAAAAGTCAAAATTTCTCAAAAAACAACGACAGCCCAAAAAATAGAAAAAAGAGAGGGGCAAAAGTGGAACAATATCTAGAGGAGCACATAGAGAGCGCTATTTGAGCTGCGTTTGCGTGTGCTGATTTCTGCCTTGTTCCTAATCATATTCTTGCTGTTCACATCACTTGATACATCTGGTACTTGGAACGTGAGTAGGCCAGCAACTAAGACAAGTACTTGAATACTTATTCAGCTTTGCTATTCAGTTGCGAATTTTGCTATTCCTTGCTACTATATTGTGCCTGTCCAAGCTCCACTTTCTTCTAACCAAGTATAGGTTCATCTTGCAACTGTTACACTCAAGCTACAATGGTATCACAGTCACCGACCGATTACACCGCCTGTTGCTTTGGTAAGAACACTTGTAAGACCGTGGTAAGACGTTTGAGAGTTGAGTGCCTTATTTTTCCTTGTCCACAACCTAAGTAGTTGGTAGGGATAATACTATTTGTGTTGTCTTTTCCTTTCTACTAACCATGTCAGGAAAAGCTAGAGGCAGCGGCCAAGGAAACGAGGACGCACCTACAGATTTCAATGATTGTGTTTCTAAGAATGTGCTTCGTGCCGTTCTTGATGACAAGTTCAATGAGATCCTTCAACAAATCACCAATTTGGCCAAGAGGATTGAAGATGTTGAACAACGACATCCTGAACCACGTCCTGAAGATGATGATGATGATCTCTCTAAGGAGGATGATGGCGACGCGGAGGCTGAAGCCGAAGCCCAACGACGTGCTGAGGATGCACGTAACTGTAATCGGTTGAACTTTAACCGACGCGGTATGGGAGGTAACAACCAAGGTAATAATGATCATTTCTCTAAAACCAAGTTTAAGATACCTCCTTTTTCTGGTTCTGCTGATCCTGAAGCATATTTAGATTGGAAGATGGCTGTAGATCAAAAATTTAGCTCCCATCAAGTACCCTAAAGAATATAGAGTTAGACTTGCTACTAGTGAGTTTACTAGTTTTGCTCTTTTCTGGTGGAATGATATTTACAATAATGCTAATGCTCAAATACCTTAAACCTGGACTGTACTTAAACGATGAATGAAATCGAGATTTGTTCCTCCATACTATCAGCGTGATCTGCGATTAAAACTGCAACGTTTAAATCAAGGTAGTAAAACTGTTGAGAAATATTACCATGAGCTTTTAATTGGTCTAGCATGCAGTAACATACAAGAGGATGATATGGATAAGTGTTCTAGATTTTTGAAGGTTTGCGTCGTGAAATACATGATGTTCTTGACTATAAAGAATAGACTAGATTTTCCCAATTGTATCATTATGCTATTAAAGCTGAAAGGGAAGTACAGGGACGACAACCTAGGCGATCAACGACTCCATCCGCGACTCTATCCATTCCTTCACATTCAACCGAGGTGAGTAAATTTTCTAATGTGCAGACACCACCAGCGCCTGTAAAGAAGAGTTCTCCTATCACACCTCCTTCCAGTGGATCTGCTACACCTTCCTCTAGCAGCTCTTCTAAAGTTGTGTGCCACTGCTACAAGGGCATGGGACATATTGCTAAAGAATGCCCCAGCAAACGCGCATATATTGCTACTGATGATGGTGGGTATGCTAGTGCTAGTGATGAAAGAATGAATTTGCACTTGTAACTGATCTTTATGCAGATAAATTTGCGGATAGTGCTGACGATCCTAATGAGGTAATTGATAGTGTGGCATGCACTGCAGACTACAAATCAATCCTTGTTTAGCATGTTTTAAGTACACAAGTTGAGCCAGTAGCAAGCTACAACGCCATAATTTGTTTCAAATATTCCTCATTGTCAATAATTTCCATGTTCATGCTATAATTGATGGAGGGAGCAGCAATAACTTGGTAAGTTTTGAGCTTGTCAAGACTCTTGATTTATCTACACGTGCTCTTCCACATTCATACCATGTTCAGTGGTTCAACAATAGTGATAAGGCAAAGGTAACACAATCTGCTCGTGTGTATTTTTCTATCGGGTCATACCATGATTATGCTGATTTTGATGTCGTGTCTATTCAAGCTTATTCACTTTTGTTAGGCCGCCCTTAGCAATATGATAATAATGCTCTACATCATGGTAGGCAAATATAGATATACTTTTATATTTAAGGGAAAGACCATTGCTTTACTTCCTTTAACTCCTGCTGAAATTATGCAATATGAAAAGGAACTTGCTGAAAAGAAAAAGAAAGGCCATGATAAAGACTTTAGCAAACCAACAAATGAACCATCAAGTAACATGAAAGAAGTTTTATTTGCTCTTAAATATGTTCTTGCTGATCATGATGAACCTTGTTATGCTTTAACTTGTACATCGCCTATATGTCCACTTGGTCCTGCTTCTAGTGCTATGCCCCTTGTTGGTACTAACCTTTTGTAGGAGGAGGATGAATTCCCAGCAGAGAAGCCACCATGGCAGCCGCCTTTGCGAAGGATTGGGTGCCAAGATGAATGCCTTTTTCTAGAGCCATCGTTGTTGTTATCCAATGGAGGAGACGATCTACTTCAGTTGAGGACGACTTCAATTCAAGAAAGGGAGGATGATGAGGACATCACTTCTTCATCACATACAAGCCAAGGAGAGGAGGAGGACCAGCATGGGTGTCCAATTCATCTTTCTCATGGTGGAGGCCCAGTCCAACTGAAGTTCGAGCCCATCTCCGGCTCCAGGACCAGTTTGTATTAAACTGGTCACCCAGGACGCATCCGGACTCCGTTTTCGATGATCCATATATGGTTGGAAAGATAATTTGATAAGAAAGCCAATCCAAGTGGTTTCACGTCAAAAGACCTTCGGAATCAATGGAAATCATCGAAACAAGTCAGCGTCCAGAATCTATCAAGGTGCTGCGACACCGTCTTTTGGTCCGTTGGACCGTGTATCGTGTTTGGGGCCATTAGGGGGCGCGTCCAGGGGGGTGACGTCCAAGACTCTATAAATATCAGCCGTCGCTCTCCTTAGGGTTTAGATTTTGTTTAGTTCTTGATTTCCTCGTGAAACAGATGTCGTTTTGCTGCAACTGTCGCCGCCAAGGCCGCTTGCTGTGAACCAGGGCCCCAGTTCTTG
The DNA here is from genome assembly GCF_019320115.1 of Miscanthus floridulus. Classification (NCBI taxonomy): domain Eukaryota; kingdom Viridiplantae; phylum Streptophyta; class Magnoliopsida; order Poales; family Poaceae; genus Miscanthus; species Miscanthus floridulus. The sequence goes on from NC_089587.1 coordinate 126,783,610, forward strand.
ATCTTGTTCGCCTGTGGCGATTAGTCCTTTCGAATAAAGACTTAAACTCTTTCTCGTTATTATAAGCCTCATATTTATTTGTAATTTTAGATTACGTTCATCTCGTTCTTGCTTGTGTTCTCGATTCGCTTGCAGGGAAGCCTTCTCGGCGAGGTCAATCGCGTTCCCGTGGTTGATAACCAACGGAGCAGTGGTGTAATGGTTGTGGGGGTCCGAATCAGTCTTGGTTCGAAGCCTAGATCGTGAACGTCGAGTCTCCACCAATCGACGCTATCATACCTATCGGAAGATCGGGCCTAGTCTACATCACAAACAGTAGCGCAAAAGGGCTATTACATGCTATCAGTAATTCCACTATATCTCTTATATTGTATTTCCTATAAATTGTATTAGAAGGATATATTAAAATCTATTTATGATATGTTGTTGTAGCAGATTTATTTAAAATAGACTTGCTAGTGCCTAGACGTCCGATCTGAGACGCTAGCGTTGGACGGTACCCACTCAGCAAGCGAGCGAGCACCCCAGCAGCAGGCCTAGACGTCAACCGCACCGCCAGCCGCTTTCCACGTGTATCCCATGTGCAATACACGATTTACTTTTTAAACATCCATATGCAACAGTTGCAACATACAAAAGAAGACAGATGAAACACTTGAAACATGCATCTGAAACACTTACAAAAACACCTGAAAACCCTTGAAAACCACTGCAAACATATGCAACATCCAGATGAAACACTTGCAACGGACGTATAAAACATCTGAAACACTTGAAACATATGCTTGCAACATGCATGTATATGCAACATCCAGATCTACTTTTGCAACATTCATATGAAAACACTTGCAACATACGTCTGATACAGATGAAATATTTGGAATATACACTTGAAACATACATGCATAGCCATTACAACATGTGCAACATCCTGATCTACTTTTGCAACATCGATACGAAACAATTGCAACATACCTCTGAAACACCTGAAACATATGTTTACAACATGCGCTTTCAACACAACTACATCTCCTTGCTGCTTGGGAATGGAGGCTCATCGATGTGTGGAGTTCACCAGTGTAGAGCTCACCGATGGCGCGGAGCTCGACGCTCTGGTGGAGAAGGCCACGACAGGTCTGGTGGAGAAGGTCGTCCACACGCTGAAGAAGACTGTGGTGGAGATGGAGGAAGGCGGGCGGCCACGGTGGGCCGAGGCGCGATGGAAATGGAGGAAGGCGGGCGGCCGCACTCGGGCACGGTGGAGATGTCAGCCGACGGGCACTCAGGATGTCGTGGAGAATGCCGAGGCGGCGTGGCGGAGTGTGGTCATGGCGCTGCAGAACGGAACCGTCCGAGTGTTGGAAGCCTTTTGGAGAACGGAAGCCTCCGAGTGTTGAGACGATATGACTGTTGGACCGTTAGGCTAGTGTCACGGCTTGCGAACAGGAGCGTCTGGACGATCGTACGCCCCACAACATTTCCGTTATTTGAAACTTCTCTTTTATATTTTTGGGATATATAAGAGAGAGTGTTATCTTTTATATTTGGACGAAAGGAAGTTATCTTTAGGAGATTCTTTTTAGAAAAAAAAAATGTACAGAAGATGAGATAGGGCATCTGATATGCAGTAGCAGTAGCATCTATTATTATGACGTGTGCTGTGCTACAGGAGACTGAAGACCCAATCCAATGCTTCAGGGTTCTGGCTGAAGGCAGACCACACCACTCATCCTGGCCACACGCGGTCGGCACACGGTCCATGACTCCATGTGGACGGATGAGAGAAGCAGAGTAAGCAACGGGCCAGAGCCGAGCCCGCCATGTTGCCACCGCTGCTGCCCCTCTTCTCCCCGTCCCCAAAGGCCCCGCCTCCGCCGCCATGGCTCCACGGGTCCTCCACCCAAAGCCGCGACTCCGCACCCCCGGTGCCTCCACCCCCCGCGGAGGCAACTCCTCCCAAGCCCCGCACCGACAGCCCCAAACCGGCACCGGCAAGGAAAAACACCAAAACAACAGCCAAGCCCCTCACTGCCGGAGTCCCCGGGGGCCGCACCCACCGAGCGGTCCTCGGCATCATCCGGCGCGTCCGCTCCCTCGAGGTCTCCGATGCTCCGAGCCCGAGTTCCGTCCACGCCAGCAATGCCGGTGCCACCGCCGCCGCGTTCCACCTTCCAATCGAGCCGTCCCCGCCGCGGGAACCAGGCCAAGAAGTGGTGGAGAAGGCGAAGCCGCGGGCGGTTCCGTGGGCGGCTGCTAGGGACGAGGACCTCAAGGTCGCCCTGCGGCGGGAGAAGAAGCCGCGGGAGCCAACGCGCGCCGAGACCGAGCTGGAGACCGACGAGCTGGACCGCCTGCGGCGGTTGGCGCGAGGGATGGGCAGGTGGGCGCGGGCCAAGAAGGCCGGGATCACCGACGAGGTGGTCGAGGAGATGCGAAGGGAATGGGCCAGTGGCGAGGAGCTCGCCGCCGTGCGCATCGTCGAGCCACTCCGCCGGTCCATGGACCGCGCCAGGGAGATTCTTGAGGTGAGTGAGACCACGAGGCTATTCTCGCTCAATGTATTTTGTTCCTTGGGGTCTGATCCGCTGAGAACTGTATGCTCTCGGCATGATGATTTTGACCTTAGCACTTAGAGATTTGAATTTGAGCTTCAATTAAACCGTCGTAGCTAGTAAGTTGCAGTTTTGATGCAATCTTTCAGAGTTTTTCTTTGGCAAATTGATTTTGATGCAAATGAACATTGGCAGTGCAAGAGTGTAATCATGGTCATTCTTACCAGTTGCCACCATCTAAAACTTCAGACTGCCAAATGCAGATTTAGTTGGGAGTACTGTAGTAATAAGGAAATGGTGGGTGGAGGGTGTGTACAACTGATGCAAAGGAGAATATGGACCTCAAAATGGTGCTAACTAATGTAGTGTCACAGTGTATTGTGAGTTTGACATTGTGTTGTAGTGCAATTGACAGTCATTATGCCAATACTTGCAGAGAAAGATTGTTTTATACCAACTGTATTGTTCTTAGTGTAACTGCGGTGGTTACAAAATAAAAGATTATTGTTTTCATTCTAAGCATATTTGTTTTTACCTTTGTTAGTTGTATGATTACTCAATTAATAATGTTGAATTCAAAAACTTACAAATTTCTTTGATGGATTATAATTTTGTTCTCAGATAAAAACAGGAGGCTTAGTTGTCTGGACAAAAGGAGACATACATTTTGTGTACAGAGGAAGCAAATATCAGCAAACTGCAAAGCATAGCCACACTTTTCTAACTAATAATGTTCATAAAGGCTCTCTAGTAAAACATAATGTTCCTACAACCCTACTTAAAATTGGGAACAAAGGTCCAGCGTTAACAAACGGTTATGGTGAAGCAGATGATGCTTTTCAAGAAAATGATCAAGGCATTTGTGGCCAGAAGGATGAAGGACCTGTCAAGGGAACACTATATGAGAGAGAGGTCAATAGACTATTGGACACTTTGGGCCCTCGTTTTGTTGATTGGTGGTGGGACACACCATTGCCTGTGGATGCTGATCTCCTCCCAGAGTTTGTTCCAGGCTTTCAGACTCCATTTAGGCAGTGCCCTCCTGGTGTGAGACCAACACTAGCTGATGAGGAGCTGACATACTTGCGCAAGCTTGCACGCCCTTTGCCAACACATTTTGCCCTTGGTGAGTATGCATTTAGTTACCAGATGCACTTTTTGTTAAGTATACAAGTAAATTGTTACTTGTGTTGTGATTTTGTACGCACATTGAGTGGTAAGCATTTATGTTGTCCAATGTTTTTACGGCGTCGCTTTGGCGTCGCCTAATCGGCAAGGCGCTACAGGCGGGACGCCTTGGCAGACGACTCGCCTCAGATTGGTATGGCGTCCGCCTTGCTGCCATGGCGTCCGGAAGTCATCGATTTGGCGTCCGATTCGTCGAAATCGAGCAAGACGGGCGCCATACGGGGATGGCCACGGTAGGAAAACGCCGGCGCGGGAGAAAGGACGGGGAAAGCATCGCGCGTGCGGGAAAGCATCGCGCGCGCGGGGAGAGAGGAGTGCAGGAGAAATAAGAGAGCAGAGAGAGGAGCGCTCGCAGGGAAGAACCTGCTCGCCCACCCGAACGCGTTCACCCGCGCCGCCGGTAGAAGCTGCTGCCGCCGAGGCTCCGCCTCCCCCTCCCCTGTTCCCCATCCGCGCGAGGAGCAGCCGCCGGCGGGCTGCTGTGTCCCCGTCGCCTCTTCTAGTCCTCCATTGAGCAGGACGCCTGGTGCGCGCCGGGCGTCGCGAGGATCCGGCGGAGCGCCGCGGCCGGGGACTCCCCCGAGTGGATGCCGCGGGAGGACTCCTCCACGGCGAAGTAGGGGTAGCGCGCGGCCATCCCGGTGGTGGTGGCGGAGGAAGCGGAAGCGCGGCGAGCGGAGGGCGGAGGCTGGAGAGGAATGGGATCGGAAAGGGGAGTGTGTGGTGTGTTGTGGTGGTGTGAGTGTGACTGACTTGGCGTCTACTGCACTTGAGGGCTGCTGCGTCAACCTGGAAGTCAGTCGGGGGTGGGTCACGTCTATTCCGTGAGATTGTGACTCGCAAAGTTGCTTGGCTTTTTCGATTGGACAACACCAAGGTATGACATGCTTCCAGTTCTCTACCACTGTTGGATGGCCGTAAGGCGTCGCCTCGCCTCGCTTTACCGCCTTAAAAACATTGATGTTGTCTATATCCTTTTTGTCTTATACATACATCACAGTCTATGTGTTTTTTTTTAACGGAAAATACAGCAGGGGAGACCCCCACTGTAAGTTTTATTAAACAAAAGGAAACAAGAACAACACTGTACAAAGGTCAAATGAACAGCAAAAGAACAACAGAGAAGCCAGCCCGAGGTGGGCTGCAGGACTAATCTAGGGCAGCTATACAAGAAAGAAAGACAGGGCACTTCTCATCACTGAATCTATGGGCCTGCAGTCTATGTGTTCAATACGTGTCATCCACTTCTGTTTATATGATTACCATCTTAGGGTTATGTCACGTTAATTTTACAATATGAACAAGACAATCATAATTTTGTGTGTCTTTGGCAGGTAGGAATACAAGATTGCAGGGTTTGGCTGCTGCTATACTGAAGCTTTGGGAGAAAAGCCTTATAGCAAAAATTGCAGTGAAAGTAGGTATCCAAAATACGAACAATGAACAAATGGCATGGAACCTTAAGGCAAGTATTATTCCTGATGAAATACCTTCTGATGTTTATGTTATTGAACTGCATTGTAGTCAATTCCTTTGACTAGCAAAACATAAAATGTTGTCAGTCACCTCCTTGGTAATTACGATGCTTGGTTTATCTTGCATTACTACATTTTAAAGTGATTTGCTACTTCCTGTTTTTGTTTTATCATAGGCTAAACTAGTGACCTAGAGTATGGTAATGAATTGGACTAAACATGAATCCTTAGTTTCGTACTGCAAGTTTACATGGTTCTTAATCAGATATCCATGCCTTTCTGTTGATATTGGTCCTTTATTTGTATTTTCTTGTGTAACACTGGAGCTCCTCAGTGCAGCATCTTACAGGAGGCACTGTGATATTGAGAAACAAGGATTTTATTATTCTATATAGAGGCAAGGATTTTCTTCCTGGTGGAGTTGCTCAAACTGTTATTCAACGAGAAGCTCAGGTACATGATGAACAGGTGAAGGAAGAGGAAGCTCGACTGAAAGCAGTTGACTCACTTCAGATGGTTGATGAATTATCATCTGAAGAAAGTTCTGTAGGAACTTTCAGGGAGTATCAGGATTTCCATGCTGACTTTGTGCATGAAAATACTGAAAACTCTAACACCATGATTGAACTAGAGGCCGAGAAGTATAGATTGGAAAAGGAACTGAAAGACCATGAATGGAAGCTTTGCATTGTATGTGTTCATGTGAAGCATCTCATGCTCTGATTTGAAGTCATTGACTTGTAATGTTATTGGTTGCAGTCTAACACAATTATTTTTTGCAGCTCAACACGAAGATCGAAAGATCTAACCAGGCACTGGCAAAGCTTCACAATTCTTGGAGCCCTTCAGAGCAGTCTGCTGATAGAGAACTCTTGACAGAAGAGGAAAAGATAATGTTCCGCCGGATTGGCCGCAAAATGGATGGGCTTGTTCTCCTAGGTACAGCTATCTATATGTGCTCTTACTACTGTACCACTGACCTACAATATACATTTTATCTTCCTCTGATCACTGAATCTTAGGGGCTCATGTTGGGTTTCAACTCTAGCCTACCCCAACTTGCTTGGGACTAAAAGGCTTTGTTGTTGTTGTTGTCTGATCACTGAATCTGCATACCATTTGTTTCCCCATACAGGAAGGCGTGGTATCTTTGATGGTGTAATTGAAGAGATTCATCAGCACTGGAAACATAAAGAGGTTGTGAAAGTAATTACAAAGCAGAATCAAGTCCGACAGATCATGTACACAGCGAATCTACTTGAGGTTGAGACAGGTGGAATATTAATATCAGTAGAAAAGCTCACAACCAGCCATGCCATAATATTTTACCGTGGAAAAAACTATCGCCGCCCAGCAAAATCATCATTTAGTAATCTGCTAACGAAACGAGAAGCACTCCGAAGATCAATTGAGGTCCAACGACGAGGGGTAAGAATCAGCATATAACATTCATCCACTAAAACTTCCATTTTGTTCTCTTGCTGGCAATCTCATGCCCTTCAATCGAATATATGCAGTCAATGAAATACTTTGTTCGGGAGAGACAGAAGTCCATTTTAGAATTGAAAAGAAGACTGGTCAGTAATATGCACTCTTGGTACACTTCTGTAGCTAGAATTTTTTGTCCTGATGTTATTTTATTTTAATGCTACAGAGATATGTGACAAGGCAAATCAAGTATCGAACCCCATGATTATGAAGAGGTTGGATAGTATGGTTAGTAAATGATATGTGCAAATTGTAATAATGATTGCATCCAGATTTTTTTTTTCTTAATATGGGATAGCCCTGTAAACTGTGAATCCCAAAATGAACAATTCTAAAGCGTACAGCTTATATAATAGTCTGTTGTACATATGTGCCACTTTACTCACATTTCATGAAAGTAAGTGAAATTTCTTCTGCCTTGCAAAATTTCGTCATTACCTGATAACTATTCAGATGGTGGCAGAACAAGCATGGCCCGCTTCTTCACTTTTTGTTTGAGAGCAGTCAACCATTTCCCTGCATGGTTTGCTCTCTGTTGCGCGCTAGACAGAGGAGGCTGATTAGCCCAGAAAGCGCCCTTGACGGTGGGAAACGGAGAAGGCACACAGCTTAATTATGCAACTTTATAGACAACAATTAGGTGTTTGTACAGAACAATATAGCCATAACAAGCTTAAATTCGCCTCAACAAATCCAGCATTTGTCACCAAGCTGAACATTATGCCAGGACAGCAGAAACAAGTGCAGAGAGCACAGAAACAGGTCCTCGTCAAGGTTGCTTGTCACGGTTGCTTAGAAGGGAAGGGAAGGTGGGGAGCGTCTCCGCTTTGGCCTTGAGCTCCGGCTTGGGCCTCTGCGGCGCGTTCCTGGGGTTGGTGAACCAGGTGGTGTAGAGGAACTGCTTGTGCGGGCCGTCGTGGTCGCAGATGAGCCTTAGCTTCTGGCGCTCCCTCATCCACCTCAGCATGATCTTCATCTGCCTCTTACTTGTCAGACCTCGAAGCCCGACATCCTGAGGATGAAAGCAAAGATCAATCTCAGCTGATTGTTAGAGGAACCCATGCACTTAAAGAAAGGATGCACTGCCGGAGTCCAGTCCGAACGAGAGGTCTTTGGAGAAGCATTCCGTCGAACAGTTTCTATTCATTCATGGATGTGACCGTGGTGCGCAAGGGGCAGCAGGGGTGGATGCTCTTGTACCTTGACGTGGTCCCAGACGTCGGAGATGGTGAGCGGGCCGTGCTCCCGGACGACGTCGAAGATGGCGCGCGTGATGGACTGCGCCTGCTCCGGCGGCGCCGTCAGTTCGATCGGCGCCATCTTGGGCTTCCCCTTCTTGGCCGCCCACCGCGCTGCCGTCGCGAACATCGCCGGACGGTCTCGCTGCGCACGTGGCCCTCCTGAATCCTGATCTCACCAGCGCCCGCACGCACTTCTCACTGAGATGAGCAGCCCAACGGCACGCACTTCTCCGTATCCGCCTGTCTCTGATGCTGAGGCTGTGTTTAGTTGATGAAATTTTATGGACTAATTAGTCTTAAAATGTTATCTCGTGATTTTTAATTAAACTGTGTAATTAGTTTTTTTTTCGTCTACATTTAATGCTTCATGCACGTATCGTAAGATTCGATACGATGGCTGTTGTAGCATTTTTTAGGAAACTTTTTGAACTAAACATGGCCTGAATTGGGTTGACCTCGGGAAAAAAAAGGCTGGGACTCATCAAAGCTTTTTTTTTCTTTATAGCTGAAGATGCTCTCAGACTCATCATCAAAACCAAGTCATCATCAGATATGGATCAAGCCGGATCTGAATATTTTCCTAGATATTAAGTAAAGGCACTAACTACATATATCACATGTTTTAAATTCTCCAAGATACTTTAAAATGCCAAAAAAAGTACAATTTCTCTCATATTAAGAGCAAGAGCGTGTATTTAAACTTTTTGTCAAATGGCTCAAACTATTCTCAATGTCTTCTTTTTGCAAAATGATAATTGCATTAAGTGATCATTTGTATTTTATCAATTCACTTCGAGTTTATCTAAATATTTTCATGAAGTTAAATTTGAACTTAGTTAACGCATACTTCTGTGTGCTTTCGAAATAATAACCAATTACACTTCGCTTATCCGTTTTGGACTGAAATTTAGCTTGAGCTTACCGTCAACTTCTAATGGACATCCGATAGAACTATCCAAATACAATATCCGAACTAGCTATCCGGATTATCCGACTTTGACTTTTTTTTCTTTTTGAGAAACAGACTTTGACATTGCCGATTAGTACAGATATAATGCCCATCTTATATTAATCCGATATTTGAAACAACTATCTGAATATGTATTCGATATCTGAAAAATATATCCTAAAATGTATCCGATTCTCTTGGGTATACTTGGCCATGCAGCCCGAGGCACGACAGCACGGCACGAAGCCCGCTTTTTTAGCCCGACACGAGCACGGCACGACCCGGTGACATGCGGGCCCGGGCTGGCCCGGCCCGAGGCAGCAGGGCGTGCCTGGGCCGCTGCTCGGGCCCGTGGGCTGGCACGGCACGGCCCCGCCTGAGTCGGTCGGCCCGGCAGCGGCCCGATGCAAGCCATGGCCTGCTAAAAGGCCCATCGGGCATCGCCCTAACCCTAACTCCCCCGTCCCCGCACCCACGCACACGCCCCTCCTCTCCCCCACACCATCACGCCCCTCCCCTCCTCTCCCCCACGCGGCCACGCGCCCACGCCCCTCCTCTCCTCCACGCCGTTGCGCCCCTCCCCTCCTCTCCCCCACGCCCCTCCTCTCCCCAAGGCCGTCGCGCGGCCGCACCCGCACCCCTCCTATCTTCTGGCGTTTCCCATCGAATCCGGTGTGGCCACCGGGGTGTGCCTGTCGGTCGTCGCCGTCGCAGTTGCCTCGCTGAGACCCGCGCCCGTCCTCGTCGAGCCCCGTGACGATAGAGTCCACGGCCGGATCTCGGGCGCGCGGTGGAGTCCACAGCCAGATCTCTGATGCGCAGTGGAATCCGCGGCCAGATCTCGGGTGCACGGTGGAATCAGCGGCCGGATCTCACCCGCCACCTCCGCTTATGCACCGGTGGAGGAGAAGATGGACGGTGCTGGCAAAAAAGTGGAGGGACGCCGGCGGCCGCTGGAGGAGGTGATGGAGCAACAACGACGTGGTGGGGCGACCGAAAGTCGCCTCGAGATGTCTATACTTGGCCATCGGGTGCCGCCATCGCCTCCCGCAGTCCCGCCTCGGCCGCCGCGGGAACGAGCGCGCTGGCCCCAAGCTCCGCCCCGACGCCAGATCCGGCCACGAGCTCTGCCCCGACGCCACGATCTCCGGCTGCTCGCTCACGCTTCCTCCCCTTTCCCCTCTCTCTGGCTGCTTGCAATTCGTCGTGGGCCCCGGGCTGGCCCAGCACGCTGAATGGGCCGTGCTTCTCAGGTCGGCCCGGCACGAAAAACAGCCCACAGGCCCGTGCTTGGACTGATGGCAAGGCATGAGGCCTGCAGCGGCACGACACGTGAGGCATGGCGTGCCGTGCCGGCCCGACATCCTCCGGGTCGTGCCGGCCCGATGGCCAAGTATACTCTTGGGTGAGTCAATCGGTCGGTCGAATCACTCAACAGATGAGTTTTGAATTTTGATGATGTCCTAGGCCCCGTTTAGATCCAAAAATTTTTAGATTTTGGCTACTGTAGCACTTTTATTTTTATTTGGCAATTAGTGTCTAATTATGGACTAATTAGGTTCGAAAGGTTCGTCTCGTGATTTCTCACCCAACTATGCAATTAGTTTTTTTTTCGTTTACATTTAGTACTCCATGCATATACCGCAAGATTCGATGTGACAGATACTATACAAAAAATTTTGGCTTTCGGGTGGCATCTAAACGGGGCCTTAATCCTGATGAAGGTGTACGAGCGTACAAAGCCTGGGAGTCTCGAGTCAAAAGTGACCGTCTGCGACTGGGAGGCGTACAAAGGTTGGCGGTCGGCATCAACATCGTAACTCGAGCCCACCGTTCGCGTGCCACTCTGCAGCTTGCTCGTCTGGTCCTGACCGGACCTCCACATTCAATGCTCCTGGGTCCTGGCCTCCGAACACCCGCACTCCATATTGATGGCTGAATCCTACTCCGAGCTCACCTGTTCGCCTGAACCTTTCAGCCAGCTTTTTACTCTATAGTATTTTTCTCACACGTTAAAATAGCTTCCGTCGGCTGATTAGGGCGCGCTTAATTTTTGGTTTTTTGACTACTGTTGTACTTTCGTTTGTATTTGGCAAAAATTATTCAATTATAGATTATTTAGGCTTAAAAGATTCGTCTCATCAATTACAGACAAACTGTGTAATTAGTTATTCTTTTTACCTACATTTAATGCTCCATGCATGTGCCGCAAAATTTAATGTGACGGAGAATCTTGAAAATTTTTGAATTTTGGGTGGTATCTAAACAGGGCCTTAATGACAGCAGAAACAGCCCCCGCACGGGCATGCATCTTGGCCGCTAGTAGTGCGGCTGCCGGCCGTCGCACAAGCTTGTGTCCACTGTCCAGCAACTCGCTGCTGCATCTGCCCATGGCTTCTGCAAGGTCCAAGGTAGAAGACGGCAAGACGACTAGACGAGCAATGTCCCAATGTAAACCTGCAACTGAAGAAGTATAGCCATTTTTTGGTCTCAGAATTGTAACTGAAGCTATAGATTGTTGTTTCTTGCAACCTGCAAGCTTTCATTGCATCGTATTCACAGGGGCATGCAGTCACCTACAGGGAGGCAAAGCCAACAAACAACAAAGAGGAAATCGGAGGAAGAAGAACAGAGCTACTGTGCGACGGAAAGAAGACGGCGCAAGAATCCAATTCCCCCAGCCGTTTCCACTCTATCTATTTATTCCTCGATGGCGCCGAGCTCGATCTTGCTGCCGCCGTCCCCCTCCGGGATGGCCACCAGCACCGGCCGCCAGCTCCGGCGCATCAGCAGGCTTCGCAGCCCGCCGGAGCCGAACCTCCGCCCCCCTCGCCACGCGCCGCCGCCGGCGCCGGGATCCGAGCTGGCACCGCCCGCCCTTCCGTCGTCTTCGTCGTCGTCGCCGCAGTCGCAGCTGCACCCACCTTTGCGGCGCCCGGCCTCCGGGGACGCGACGAACAGATCCCGCAGCGTGCGGCCCCCGGCCGGCCGGCCGCCGAAGAGCGGCTTCCTGTCGTCCTCCTGCCGCGCGGCCGCCAGCGTCTCTACCCCAGACTCGCCGCCGCCGCCGCGGCACAGGAAGCGGCGCAGGCGGCCGCGGCGCCTGGCGGTGGCAATGGCCCCGCCGGCGCCCCGGACCCCCCGGCGGCGCAGGCGGTACCCCGGGCTGGCGGCCCCCGCGTAGGCCGGCGCCGGGCTGCGCGACGGGCTCGGCGCCCCCGCCGCGCACCGCGTCGCCAGCAGCTTGAACCGCTGCGGCAGCGTCGCCATTGCGATTGCGGCCGCCTCCCTCCCTCACGCTCTCTCTCCTTCTGTGCGTCTCACTCACAGTGGTGTGTGCGCGATTTGGACGGGGCTTTGTTGGAGTCCGTGCGAGCGTTTGTCTTGGCGAGGGCCTCGTGATCCACGACGACGGGAGTGAACGGACGGCCGAGATGGGGCTTGATGCTGTTGGGTGGGGTGGGGTGGTGCTGGTGCCTGCGCTTTTGATCCGATGGGATGGGGATGGGAGGGTGAGGCAGGCAGGAATGATGGCTCAACCGTGAAGGACCAAAGGTGTGGTCTACTAAGGGTGGCATATAATTCTCCCCCTCCCCGTAGCTTGATGAGACTGTGGATACCCAAATTCAACTAAAATTAATCATCAATAGAGTATCTATACAAGAGACTTATTTTAGGTTGTCTGAGAGGCACAACTTAAATATGGGCATCCTCTCTCCTAGAAACCTATTTGCAGAAAGGATTCTCTTTTGGGTCTGATTATTGGAGAAGATGTCGAATAAGTATTCAACTTTGTGTCTATAGCGCTACCCAAAAGATGAATATATCTTGTATTCTGGGTGTCGTCGTTTGAGATAGCCTTATTGGATATAGAGTTTTGAAACCATTTTGAGAGCGCTTTATTGCTATGCTATTCCATTGTCCTTTTTTCAAGTGATTCCACACTTTTCATCCCAGTGTCCCAAAAATGTTGGCATCTAGTTTCCTAGGAGATGCTATGATTTTTTTGTTTATTTTTAGATGGTAAAATCAGGCCTTTTTTGCTTTATTTTTTTAGGCAGTAAAATTTGAATGTTGACTTCGATCAAACGACTCACCAGGTCATCTTTCTCACGCCAAGTGCTTGAGTACGTTTTGCATGTCTTCTTTCTATCCACATCTAGATCCCTCATCTTTCGACCCACTCCATCCTTGATGGCCTCTCGGTCAGTCGTTCAGTCTGTTCGGTTGGTTGGTTCGTATCGTTGCTGGTTCGTGAAGAAGTACTGCTGGCTGGTTTGTGTGAGAGAAAAATACTGTTCTGGCTGGAAATTTACGATCGTTTACGACAAGCCACAGCCAAACGAACAGGCTGTGTTGTGTCCTGCCCTGTTGCGACACTATCCTCTCCATGTTAACCTTGCACCGTTCTCTCCTTCTTTTGCCTTCCCACTCTGACACTATCCAACCGTCTTTTCGCATGTGGACAATGGCTAGCGCTTAGTTGCGGCCATACCGCCTCACAAACCCATGACTCCTGCGAGCCATAATGTCTTCATTGAGTCACCGGAGCGTGGAGAGAGTGTCGCCTCAAATTGATCTTGATTTTAAACATCTATATATAGGAGATGTGTAGTCTATAGTACTCCATTAGTTCCAAATGTTAAATCTCTAGCTTTTCGAAGTATATTGTTTTTTTTTATGCACATAGATATAGGCTATATATAAATATATAATAAAATCTATGTATTTAGAAAAGCCAGAATAATTTGGAAATGGAGAGAGAGAGAGTATTATTTAAATTTGTTGTGTAGACTCTTTAAGAGATGTAGGGTTGTGTGTTGCTTAACTCAATGTCCCATCTGAAGATTGAGGTGTGGTTGGCGATGCGTAATTAAGCCGTGGAATACATGTCGGTGGTTGCCATGCAAGAGGCCGTGCAATAGACCCAGCGTGCATGATTAATTAAAGCGTTCAACCTTACCAGAGTACTTGTTACTTGTTAGGACATCAGTTACTTTGTTCCGTAACTCTAGCTCGATCGTCTGTCACCTCCATTGCACTTGCGCGGACACCAATGTTTTGTTTTACACAAAGCCAAAGAAGAAGAAGGAAGAAGCAATAATGCTCGATTTTTGCTAAGGCAGGTGACTATGGACGACGTAGAGGCCTGATCCAAGACGAAACACACTGGGTTGGTGCAATGGAGATCTCGCTCGTTCTCAAACAAGGCCGGCCATCCCATTCCCATGATCCCATCCGGGGCAGTAGGCAGTAGCCGCTTGGCGCTAGCAAAAGAAACAAAGGGCGGAAAAGGACTCGTCGGCACGAGAGAAAGCGAGGCTGGTCGGCCGCATCCACTGGCAGTTTGAGCAGCGCAACGCGCATGAGCATGACGGCATCATGTGCCGCTGTTGCCTGCCTCCTCTTGCGTGATTGCGTTGCGTCGTCTCTTGTTGATTGTTGCGCGGTGTGCCCTGCCTTCACGTACGCCACAGCCCCCGCAGGGACTTAGATACCAAGAATTTTATAAAAATCAGTTCAATTTTACATGCTAGAGTGCGAGAGGTGTCGCGTGGCTCCCACGTGGTTGCCGGGTCGATTCGTCAGTCACTGAGTCGTCTTATCTCCCCGACTCCCCCGGCCTCCCGTGACCCCTCCCCGCCCCCGACGGATGGCCGGACGGAGACCGACACCGTCAAACCGACCTGCCGCCTTTCGTTCGCCAAATCAAAGGGCGGTGGCCTTGGGCCTTGGCTAGCAGGCGCGCGTCGTGCAACCGACCGACGTGCCATCGTCTTTTGGATCTCTCAATGTGATTGATGACTGGTCCCCCTCGAGCCGGATCAGCCAGACATGCCGTCCGATCGATGCGCACGCCGCGCGGAGGCTTTTGGATCCGAACCGGGATGGATTGGACTTCCCTTCGCGACTTCGTTACTTCTCGATCGGCTTTGTTAAGCGACGATACAGGTCTTCACTCTTCCGGCGGAATTCAAAGTTGGGTTTGTACGGGTCGAAGATCCGTGCTCTAAATTTCTGTACCATGCCATGCATTGCCGAAGGTTGATGCTGCTGTTTTAATATATCTTTCAACTGTGGCCTAAAATACTATTCCTTCTATTACAAATTGTAGGGGCCCATTTGAATCGCGGGAATTGTGTTTTGTTTTCTACGTTTTTCTTGTACTAGGTAAATGCCCGTGCGTGGCAACGGGAACACATAGTACCACGATAACATATATATGAGCGTGTGTTATAATATTATCTAAAATAGATACCGCAGTCATAATGTTCCAATCAATATTACATAAGTCTTCACGAAAGATAGATAGTTAAAATATAACTCTAAATTTGAATACAAAACTAAAACATCAACTTCAATTATCGCATTACTTCATGACTACGATACGCGAAAGATAAGCTTGCACTTCTTTAGGAATCAAGTGCTACGGAAAGATAATCATAACAAGTTTGTGTTTTCATAATACATGTTTTAGACAATTATCAACTTCAATTTAGTTATGAATGTTTTAGTTGTAGAGATTCTAATTCCACCTCAAAAATTTTAAATTAGGCACCGTAATTCACTAAATTTCATTTTGGTCTTAGACAATTATCAACCAATAGGAAGCTAACACATAATGTATTGCATTTTCTGTAATTGGGCAAAAAGTCATCGTACACCAGAAGCAAGAATGAACAAGACATAATTCATAGGATTATTACAGCCATAATTTCCCTGTAAAAAACAAACGCACACAAATGTTCTCATGCTCATGTCATGGGCTTCTCCAACAGCGCCGACACGTACCACTTCTCCTTCTCCTTTCCCCTGCCGGTGTTCCACCGCAGCTTCCTGAACCCGACACGATCAATCATCGGCCCGAACGTCGCGTTCAGCTACGTGACGGCATAGACGAAGTGGTCTAGTCAGAACAAGCCCACTGGCCTAAGCACCCTGTACACGTCGAACCGCGTGAACTCTAGCATCACGCTAGGGGCTATCCACCCGCCGCCGCCGAGGTCGTGCCCGGCGTGCACGATGTCCATCGTACCGTCGAACAGGGGCAGCCGGTGCGCGGCAGTGACGTGCAGCGGCACCAGGCCGTGCGACGCGACGAAGTTGCCGAACGGCGCGCCGGAGTTGATGGCCGCGGTGAGCACGGTGACCCGCGCACGCTCCAGCATCCGCGCCTCAAACGTGCCGGAGGGGGGGCCGCCGCCGAGGTCCAGGCCGATGCGTACCATGCCGTTGGGCCACGCACGGAGCATGGCGTCGATGGAGTAGGACAACGCGCCGTCGTCACGCGCCCATCTGTTGGCCTTATTCTTATTCCCCACCCGCGACGCAAGTCGAAGCATCCGTCGTCGTAGCCGTTGATGCCTCCTCCGCGGGCGGCGGCCGCGAGGCATAAGTAGTTCTTGCACGCGTATGCGTTCCACACGACGGTGGTGTCTGCGCGGCGTGGTCCAGAGGATCCGGGGCAGCGGCTGCGGGTACCCCTTGGGTGACCGTGGGCGACACCGGCGGCGCGGCAGCGGCTTGCAGCCGCTGAGCATGAGCCTATGCGCGAGCGGCTCGTTGGACAGGCACTCCCCGCACAGGCGCATAGTCCATGTAGTGTTCCAGGTCGTCCTGGACGCGGACGCATGCGTGGCCCAGCACTGGGAACACCTCCCCCGCCGTAGCCTCGGCCACCTTGCGATGCGGGCCAACGGCCAGCCTGAGCTCGCCGGCGGGCTCGCTCTTCCATCCGCAGTCAGGTGTCGTAGGGAGGTCCCGGGCGCCGTGGTCCTACATGACGCGAGCGTGGAGGTCCGCAAGGTCGGCGCGGCCGACGGCGAGCGCGGCCTGCGTGGCGTTGAGGTCCGCTTGGAGTGCCACGGAGCCGTCCTAGAGGTGGACGATGGTGGCGGCGGGTAGCTGTAGCGGCGGAGGAGGGAGGGTCCGGTGCCCGAGGAGACGACGGTGACGGAGACGGCGTTGGTGAGCAGGAACAGGAGCAGCATGGCTGCCGTGGTGCCGCTACAGCAGTTATGTGGATTGATTTTTGCCTTCCTAATTTCTTGCGGCTGTTATGGGGATTGAGCTGATCGCATGGAGCGAGTGCGTGTTGCCTTCCTGATCTGATCGCATGGAGCGGTTTTGGCGTCGCACGTGTGGACGGAATAGTTACGAATGTTTTAGTTGTATAGAGAAAAAAATGATTCCCATGAAATTGCTACTCCGTCCGTCCCAGAAAGAATGCAAATCTTACTTTTTAAGGTAAGTTTAGTGTATGTATCAAATTACGCATTTACCCCTACTCTATAATTCTAGAAACTAAAAAACAATGGTTACATTCTGGAATGTTTTCTTCTTGTGGATGAATAGAATATAATAATTTTTAGACATGTATTTGTATTTTTAATAGGTGGGTCCTATTAGAAAAAATTGATTTTAAATCTATATTTACATTCTTTTTTAGACAATATTTGAAACCTAAGATTACATTCTTTTTGGGACGGAGGAAGTATAAAGTTCCAGCATTCCAATGTGGCCTAAAGTAGTTTAACTTTGTTATAAATTAAAATTGTTTAATTTTAAACAAATTTACAGAAAAAATATCTTAACACCTACAATATCAAACAAATACATTATTGTCAAATTATACGCTATGGTGTCTAATGAATCCAGTTTGACATTATAAATCTTTATATATTTTTCTATATATTTAGTCAAACTTAGATAGGTTTAACTTGTTGGAATAAAATTAGAACAGCTTATCATTTGAAACGGACAGAATATCTTAGAGTAAAACCATAAGGATCTCGGATGAATCAACCGATCCACACAAATATGGCTGTCTGGGGCTGTAAACAATGTATATGTGTATTAGCTACCAGTACAGAAACAAGCTGAACTTCTGGTTGGAAAACCCCTTCAGTCTCGGTTTTTTAACCAGGAACACGAATCTGGGATTAAAGGGCCCCTTCTTTAGTCTCGGTTTCTCGTCTGTGACTGAAGATCCACCTTTAGTCTCGGTTGGTAATACCAACCGTGGCTAAAGAGGCCTTCCGGCCTGACCACGTGGGCCGACCCTTTAGTCCTGGTTGGTATTACCAACCAAGACTAAATATTTTCCTTTTTTGTTATAAATGTTATAATATGGTAGCTGTTGTTTGTTTTTTTTTTGTTATAATATGGTTGCTGTTTGGTTTATTATTATAAATGTTAGATAAAAAGTTGTGGTAGCTGTTTGGATTACAACCGCATGTTAGTCAAAATGCCCCGTATACATTCTCACTAGGAAATGTTTGAATAATCATCATAAGCACACGAGAAGTTTAATAATGTTTACTAAAATAGTAGCACTAGAGCAATATACTATTAGTTTCTAGCTTTTACAAAATAAATAGCCAGCCACTACAAAATCAACAGCCGACCTTCCATTCTTCACGATGAGACAGTCATTGCCTTCCGTTCTTCATGATCAGGTAGTCAAAATAACACATGCAAATGTTCAAAAGAAAGATAAAATTAGTAATATAATAAACTAAAATAGCTTAGAATACAAATATACCGTATGAGTTAATTTTGTCAACAACAAAAAAAATTCTAACATCACATGCCAAATCTGAAGATTTCCTATATATTAGTTAACAAAAAAAAATTGTCTATTCGATAGCAATCTTGCCTAGATTAAAGAAACGAAGTGAAAGGACCGTGACGCTTAAGAGGAAGGGTGAATTAGGCAACTTAAAATTATAACTCTAAACTATGGCCTCTTTTTCTAACCCTAGCAAAACATATGCAATAGATAAGCTATCTAGATGTGCAACTATAGTTTGCTAGTGTGTTGCTATCTCTACCGCAAACGTAGTAAAGTAATCAATGTAAATGCGAAAGCTAAAGTGCAAGGTAGAGATACGCAAACTCTCGTCGACGACTCCGGTATTTTTACCAAGGTATCGAGAAGTGCGTAAGCTTTCCCCTAGTCCTCGTTGGAGCCCCTCGCAAGGAATCCCTCGCAAGGGCCAAGCTCCCGGTCGGGTAACTCCGTGGATAGCCTTGGGCCTTCCCCACGCGCAAGTGGGTCTCCGATGTGCCTCTCGGCAAGCCTCTCCCGGATGCTCCCCGCCATCTTCACTATCAAGCTTCCGGCCGAAACGCCGCGGGCCTTGTTCCCTCCGGTACACGGTGGCGGCCACACCACAAACGAGGTTGGTGTGATCTCGCAAGACTTCAAGCCCCTCCAATGTACAACACTTGTGCTCGCAAGCACGGGATGGCAAGAGGTATGCAAACCTCACTAAACACTAGGCAAACACCTAGAGCAAGCGCATGAGCGGTGGTCTAATCAACCTAAGCATTTCGCAAAGCACTTATGCTAATCACCTAATAAAACACTAAGCACTATACATGTGGAGATCACTAAAATGGTGTATCAACACTCTTGGTATGTTTCCTCAGCTCCACACCCCTCAAATGGCCGGTTGAGGGTTGTATTTATAAACCCCACTGAGAAAGTAGCCGTTGGGGTCGAACTCCCGCAATTCTGCTACTGATCGGACGCGTCCGGTCGTCCTGACCGTTGTAGCCGCGAACTACAGATCGGACGCTGTCAGCGTCCGGTCACAGTTTCACGCGCCTGGAACCTCTCTGTAATTAATCGGACGCTGATGCCCTGCGTCCGGTCGGTTGCTGCTAGCGTCCGGTCCTTGCGTCCGGTCACCTATCTGCCGAGCCACCGGTCCGGCGTCCGGTCGCACGTCAGCGTCCGGTCCAACGTCCAGTCGCCTCTACGAGCTCGTTTCTTCACGATCTTGCGTACGGCTTGGTTCCTATCTTCATGCTTGGACTTTGCTTGATATCTTGGGTCTTTTTTGTGCTCCTAAGGTCTTGGTTAAGGTGTTGATCATCAAATCATCACGTCGTCTTCGTCCAAGTCATGTCTTGCACCCTGTTAGACTACAAAACAAACACTTGCAAATTCATTAGTCTAATTTGGTTGTGTTGGTCATCAAACACCAAAATCCAAAGTAAATGGGCCAATGGTCCATTTTCCTTACAATCTCCCCCTTTTTGGTGATTGATGACAACACGATCAAAAGCAAGCAAATAATAAAATTTTTGAATTTAAAAACTATCTACTTGCTAGGATGCAATGCAAGGGGCAAGGTTATATGATGCTAAGAGATACTACTTGAAAGACTTTGATACCAATTGAAGACCTATCTACTTGCTAGGATGCAACGCAAGGGGCAAGGTTATATGATGCTAAGAGATACTACTTGAAAGACTTTGATACCAATTGAAGACCTAACTTGCCCTTGCAAATGTTCCCATGTGGCATTATGGATTAAAGTCTTGCTTCCTATAAATTCTCCTCATTACTTAGACTAATCCATAATCCACTATCCTTCCTTTCTTGGACCATTACCATTTGTAGACATTAACTTAATGCTTGTTTGGTCCTCCAAATTCTCCCCCTTTGGCATCAAACACCGAAAAGGAAGACATTAGTAGCACAAGGGAGGGTCAAACTTTGTGATCTTTTGTATGTAGAATTGGATAGAACATAAAATTTGACTCTCACATTATATAGACTAAGCTCCCCCTAAATATATGCATACATATGATGGAAAGGCAAGGCATATGCATAATTGGCAAATTATTGCACAAAGGAGTTTAATCTA
This sequence comes from Miscanthus floridulus, assembly GCF_019320115.1. Taxonomy (NCBI): domain Eukaryota; kingdom Viridiplantae; phylum Streptophyta; class Magnoliopsida; order Poales; family Poaceae; genus Miscanthus; species Miscanthus floridulus. The sequence continues at coordinate 126,804,163 of NC_089587.1, forward strand.
TATAATGCATGGAGAAGGCATATAAATATCAAAGTGAAGTCAACATGATGATACCAAATGAAGAATGATGCTTATCTCCAGGGACTCCATTTTCCTTGCAATGAGACTACTACACACATGATAAACTTAAAAAAGGTGTTAGTCTCAAAGCGTCCATTTTGTAGATGATCCTCCCCCTAAATTTGTGCATGCAAGCGCGGAATACTTGTAGTACTCATGCACATTGATTTTAGAATCAAAATACCATTTGAAGATGATATTTGGGAGAAATTTTTCTACAATTTTGACTTTGTCACATATTAAATGAACAATTATAAGACAAGCTATGTGTCTTACTTCTAAACAATTTTAAACCATGTAGGTTTGCTCAAAGAGTTAAAAATGAAACCGAGCAATCCAACCATAAGATATACCTATTGTATGCATGGCAAATGATTTAAACATGTAAATGCAAACATAGGCATGAAGAGTAACTAGATGCTTAAAGATACCAATTGTAGGAAAGTCTAATTGCAAGATGTACCAATTAAAAAGTAATAACATCTAGTTACCTAATATGGGAAAGGGAATTTGGGTCTATAGTATTCACTAACCCACTTGGCAATTATTTTGTCCATCATGATGCACCCCATGAAATGCACCCATACTTTGCCAAGTCTCCAAATTCCCCGTAGTCCGACGGACTTCTCACTTCCCTTTCAGGATCCAAACCTTCTTGGTGCTCTTCATATTTGAAATGATTTCCTTTGGCACCCAAAAGCGTTTGACCCCATTGTTGGCTTGCTTGTTCACCTTGATGGCCACCACCTTGTCATTTTTCTTCTTCTTCAAGAGATAAGGTGTGGAGGCCTTCTTGTCCACCTTGTTGGTGTAGGTGTTGGAGAGCTTTCTTGTTGGCTTTTTCTCTTGCTTCTTTGCTCCTCCCCCATTCTTCACCTTGCACTCATAGGACTTGTGGCCTTCTTTGTGACACACATAGTAAACCACGGTTTGTCCTTCATCAAACTTCTTCACTCCCTTAACGGTGTTATCTTGATGAAGTTGGGTTTGCTTTGCCTTGCCTTTTACTTGGGTCAAGTCCTTGGTGAGGCGAGCTACTTCTTGCTTGAGATGCTCATTTTCCTTTTCAACCTCTTGTGTGCATGTATCTACAATAATTTTCTCAATACAAGCTTGGTTGCACAAAGGTGAGTCTAAACATAAATCATTACAAGAAGTAGAGGCATCCTTTTTAGTCATGTTAAGAATAGAGCTTTTCTTTTTAAATGCCTTGGTGAGGGTATTATTAACGGCTTCAAGATTAGCAACTTTATTAGTTAGCTCATCACAATGTTTGTACATGATTTCCATTTTAGCAAGCAAACTTTGATAATCATTTTGTGAGCTAGCCAACTTTTCTTTTAATTTTTCATTCTTTTTTATAAGTTGCTCATCATTGATTGTGCATTCATTTGTTGTTGCACTAGCCTTAAGTTGCTCAATTTTAGTAGATAGTTCAACATTGAGATTAGCAAAATTCTCATATTGTTCAAGCAAAGTTTTGTATGCTTCTTGTGAACTATCTACCTTTTCTTTTAAACTTTTGAGTTTATTTTGTTGGCTAGTACAAACTTTAGCATATTTAAGATTTTATTACACAATCTCATGATAAGAAGGCATATCATCATCACTATCACTCTCACTAGAGGAAGAGCTTTCGTTACCTCGTGCCATAAGGCACACACGAGAAGAGCTTGATGATGAGTGCTTGCGCCCTCGCCTCTTGTGATGGTCTTCTTCACTTGAAGAATCATCCTATGATCTTATTGATGTGAGGACTTTGTTCTTGCATGCTTTCTTCTTTGTCTTGGGTGTGGGCTTGTTTGGACAAACTTCCACAAAGTGCCCTACCTCGCCGCATCCATAGCATCCTCTCTTTCTTTGCTCGTTTCTTTGATTGGTGAAAACGAGATCTTGGATTTGGATGGGCACACTCTTGACATTGAGCTTTTGGATCATCTTCTCCACCTTGTTGATAAGTTTGATTGATTTTTCATCAAGGTCGGAGGTGGAGGAGGAAGATTGATCATCGTCACTTGATTCTTCTTCTTCTTCATCATCATCTTCTTCTTCACTTGAGGAGCTTGAGCTTGAGCTTGACTCAACTTTCTTGCCCTTCATCTTCTTTTTTTCGCTACATGCGAGAGCTTTGTCTTTGCTTGATGAAGAAGCTTCTTCTTGACCCATCTTACATGACATTTCAAATGCCACTAGCTTGCCAATCACTATGCCCGAGGTCATGTTGCTCAAGTCCTCCATGTTGTGAAGGATGGTGATGATGCTTGCATATTTCTTTTGTGGTAACACGGAGATGATCTTCCTCACAATGTCCGCATCATCTAGCTTTAATAATTCTATTGAATGGAGCTCATTGATAATTAGATTCAAACGAGAATACATATCACGAACAAGCTCATCATCATTCATAACAAAGGAATCATAATTTTGCTTAGCTAGACAATGTTTTTGCTCAAGGATATTACTTGTGCCGTCATGGAGCTCTTGGAGTTTTAACCAAATTTCATGTGCCGTATTTAAGGTAAATACTTGGTTAAAAACATCCATGCTAAAAGATTCGAACAAGCAATTTTTTCGCTCTAGCATTGAAATGCAATTCTTTTTCATCACTCTTTGTGGGGTTTTCGGGATTCTTAATGGGTTTCATCCCATCACGAGTGACTCTCCATACACCTAAATCAACTGCCTCAAGGTGACAAGCCATTCTAGCCTTATAATATGGGAAGTTAGTGTCGTCAAATTGTGGAGGCCTAGCGGTATCCATCCCAACCACTCTAAATAGTATCGGCTCAACGGCGGTTAAGCCAAAGGTCTAAATTGAGCCAACCGGCTCTGATACCAATTGAAGGGACCGTAACGTCTATAAGGGGGGAGGGTGAATTAGGCAACTTAAAATTATAACTCTAAACTATGGCCTCTTTTTCTAACCCTAGCAAAACCTATGCAATAGATAAGCTATCTAGATATGCAACTATAGTTTTGCTAGTGTGTTGCTATCTCTACCGCAAACGTAGTAAAGTAATCAATGTAAATGCGGAAGCTAAAGAACAAGGTAGAGATATGCAAACTCTCATCGACGACTCTGGTATCTTTACCGAGGTATCGAGAAGCGCGCAAGCTTCCCCCTAGTCCTCGTTGGAGCCCCTCGTAAGGAATCCCTCGCAAGAGCTAAGCTCCCGGTCGGATAACTCCGTGGATAGCCTTGGGCCTTCCCTACGCGCAAGTGGGTCTCCGATGTGCCTCTCGGCAAGCCTCTCCCGGATGCTCCCCGCCATCTTCACTATCAAGCTTCCGGCCGAAACGCCGCGGGCCTTGTTCCCTCCGGTACATGGTGGCGGCCACACCACAAACGAGGTTGGTGTGATCTCGCAAGACTTCAAGCCCCTCTGATGTACAACACTTGTGCTCGCAAGCACGGGTGGCAAGAGGTATTCAAACCTCACTAAACACTAGGCAAACACCTAGAGCAAGCGTATGAGCGGTGGTCTAATCAACCTAAGCACTTTGCAAAGCACTTATGCTAATCACCTAATAAAACAATAAGCACTATGCATGTGGAGATCACTAAAATGGTGTATCAACACCCTTGGTATGTTTCCTCAGCTCTACACCCCTCAAATGGCCGGTTGGGGGTTGTATTTATAAGCCCCACTGAGAAAGTAGCCGTTGGGGTCGAACTCCCGCAATTCTGCTACTGACCGGACGCTGAATCGTCCTGACCGGACGCGTCCGGTCGTCCCGACCGTTGCAGCCGCGAACTACAGATCGGACGCTGCCAGCGTCCGGTCGCCTGCCACCGGACGCGTCTGGTCACAGTTTCGTGCGCCTGGTGTAACACCCCTGGTGTTATTCTTGCCTAATTGCACTTGCATTTCATATTCATGAGCATCATTCATCAATTCATGAGCATATGTCACTTGAAACATGGGAAAACATGGCCTTGAAACAAATATAACATTTGTATTGTTTTTCATCGTTTCAGTGCATTCTGTGCTTGATTCTTGCGTGACCAATGTGTGATATGGCTAAATATATTTCTAAACACCTTAGCTATGCTTAGAAAGTCATTAGGAACAATGTTCATGTTAACCATTTTGACAAATTAAGTTTTCAAATAGTGGTTGACTTGTTTTGACTCCTGGACTCTTTGGTTTGACTGTTTAAAAAGTATAACTTAGAGTCTATGCATGTCTGAGCAACCTAAAGCAAAGTTGTAGGGAATTAAATTCTAAGCAACTTTCATTTTTGGTACATTTTCAAAAGAGGTCATTTTCTTGCTCAAAATAATGTTTGAAAGATGGCATTTTAAAATTTTCTTAAAAATCAATTGAAAAATTCCATTTCAATTTTTCTGGGCCGCCGCCTCGCTTCTGGCCTGCCAGCCGAAGCCGGCCCAGCGAGCTCCCGCGCGCCGCGCGCCTCGCCTCGCTCGGCCCAGCCCAGCACCGCGCCAGCCCGGCCTGCCTCCGCGTGCCGCGCCTTCTTCTCCCGCGCGCCGTGCCCGTCGCCGCGCCACGTCCCGACCGCGTCAGGCGACGCCCGCCGCGTGTCCGCCACGCGCCCGGCTAGCTCTGACCACGCAGCGCGCTGGCGGGCTTGAAGAGGAGCGCGCCCTGCTGCCAGCCGCACGCGCTCTGCCTTCACTCCTGCCGCGCTGCCCTTCCCTCCGCCCTCGCCGCGAGCCCCGAGCTCCGCCCTCGCCACGCCCGAGCTCCGTCGGCGTCAAACTCCCTCACCACCGCGCCTTTCTCCAATTCCTCGTGCCCCGAGCTCCGCCTCGCCTTCCTCGAAGTTGTGCTCGAACTTGCTCCGCCTTCCGAGCACAGGTCGGGCCTCCCCGCGTCTCGCCGCCGACGGCCATGGCGCCGCTGTGCACGGCCGCCGTGGAATCCGTCTTCCTTCTCCCCTCCAGCCTCACCTAGCTACCCTACCGAGCTCGCCTTCTCCTCGCGCGTCTCCTGTGCTCGCTCGCTGGCGCTGCCGTGGCCGGAGACGGCCGCCGGCCGCTGGCCGAGCCCCGCCGTCGCGCCAGCGCGCGCTCCGGCATGGCGCCTCGCCTCGGCTGGCCAGGCCGAGCCAGGCCGGGGGCTGACGCCCTGATGGGCCGTCTCCTCTCCCCCGCGCTCGGGCCGCGCAGGCCGGTGATGGCCATGGGCCAGCTGTTCCATTCGGGCCGGCCCAGCATTCTGAAATGAATTGATTTCCATTTATTATTTGTTATTTGAAAACAGAAATGGTTTGCAAAATATTTGGATACTCAAAGTTGCTCCAAATTTGTTGAAACAAATTTTTCTAGGTTCCTTATCACCAGATCTACTTGGGAAAAATTGTGCATGTCATTTTTGAGATACTTTTCTGTAGAACTTTATTTAATCATGAATATTGCTGATAACTTGAAAAATATGTAGAAAAATATATAGGCTTCAGAAAAATATGATTCCAAGTTTGTTAATCTTCTTGTGTCATGTACTCCTTAGCAAAAATCTGTTTCATGCATGTGCTGTGGAAAACTTTGGAGGTGTAGTTCAAGTGCCTTTAAGGGCTGATTTTTGTTATTTTTGATAGAGAGCAAACTTTGTATAAAACATGCATGTGGTAATTTTTGTACAGTCATTATATGCTATGAAGAACCTAGGAAAAATATTAATTCTGTTGTTTGACACTTTTCATAGTACAAAGTAATTTCATGCTCATTTTCATGCTATAGCTTGTCATTTTTGTGTAGGATGGTTTACTTATCCAAATGCCATGAAATTTTTATGGTAGTCTGTTTAGGGTAGTAGTATGCTACTGCAATTTTCTCAGATTTTTAGGAGCATCAGAAATATAGGTTGCTATTCAAACCTATTATTAACTAGGGTTTAAGCCAGTGTCGCTTTAAGTGTGATTAAGAAAGTCGTAAAGCTTTGGTGTATCTTTGAAGCATTTCATAAGATAGGTTAACTTAACATATTAGTAGTAGAAGAGAATGCAGTAGATGACATGTGCTTGTAGTATAGTTCTTAGATGATGTTGACTACCTTGCATTTCAACATATCCATTGCATTCATCTCCTTCGATGCACCGTTTGCATAATCACTTACACGCATTGCATCATACAGGATCGCAAACCGAGAACCCAGTCGTCATACCCGAGGAGCCCGAGGAGCAGCTCGAGGTGCAGCAGCAGGAAGTGCCAGAAGCCGACGAGGAGGACGTTGAGGAACTTCCGGAGTGCCCCGATCACCGTCCGAGCTCCTTCGAGAGAGGCAAGCCCCGGAGCATTTTTCTCCCGGTTTGCAATGATTTAATTAAATGCTTTACTTTAATTGATGCATTACGTTCAGGAGTTGTTTGCAACCGTTGCTGCATTATACCTTGTTTACCTTTGTTATACTATATCCTTGTTACCCTGGTATCCGCAGTCGAGTCAATGCTTAGCTGGCTTAGACCGGTAGAAGTCGGATGATTTCCTGTCACCTGCGAGCTATAGGTGGTTACCTGGATCTGCTTGGATGACTATGAAGTCATGGTATAACTAAGTGTTAAATGAAGTTGAGACCGGACGGAGACTTGCAGAGTTCTGGACTGTAGTGTTTCCGTCTGTGTCGATTAAGGACCGACCGTTGTTGGGCCTCGAGTCATGTTGAACGCATGCCTTACATTTAGCTGGCCGGATAAAGTACCTTCCGACTGCGAAGCTGGGAGATTTTTCGGGCCGAGTAGATTGCCTGCAACGCACTGTACCGGAGCAGGTGTGGTAGGACATGGGGGCGGGATGATAAGACCAAAGTGCAGTTGGTCGGCCCCCGGGTACATGTGGTTCCTGGCAAACTCGAGATTCCTGGAAAGTTGACTCGGTGATCAATATCTCACTTTAGCGGGTGAGTGAGGTTTGTGTAAGGAATAAATCACCAGCTGGTTAGGAATCGATTCGAATCGCCATCGCTCCTGGATAGTGAGCACTTGACTTGAGTTACTTCATCGTAGTAAATGTTATGGAACACTTGGACAGTTATAGTGAATATGACAGTATGGAAGTTGCTTAATGATCATTGGTTATCATTATCTGCTTAATCACATGTTTACTCTAGTATAGGTGCGAATCTAGTGGACAGGTTAATAATAATTAACTTGGCAATAATGCTTTTAGAAAGGTTCTTGAAATGCTAAAAAAATGCTTCTTTGCAAATGAGTCAGCTACCCCACTATAAAGCCCTTCATAATCCTTGGCGTCATTTATTTTCGGTTATGTCGGGTAAGTCTGGCTGAGTACCTTCTCGTACTCAGGGTTTTATTCCCACTTGTTGCAGATGGGCAGATGTACTATGGCTACTGTATCAACTGCCTGTATCCTGCGATGGGTGATGCTTAGGACCATGGGCATGGTCATTCCTTACGTCTCATCTGATGCTTTTGTTGGAGATGATCATTCGCTGGCACTATATTTGAACTCCGTGTGAGTGTGTGTGGTTTTAAACAAATGACTTCCGCTACTTTTTATTCGAACTTGTTTTGTAATAACTATGTTTAAACTCTGATGTATCTGTTATGCAAACTTTTATGTAATATGTGATTGGTGACCGCTAAACTTATTACGATCATGGCTGGGACATGAGTTGGTTTGTAATCCTTCGTGATTTCACGGACTACCGGGTTATACGGGCTTAAGTTTGCTAAAGCGTCTGCTCTAGCGGATGGTTTTTCTTACTTAATTTCGTATAATTGGTCGGTTCTGTCACAGCTGGTATCAGAGCATGGTTTAGCGTGTTACTGTTCACAAGTGTATTTAAAACAAAAAGGCATTGGAAAACGTGATTTTAAAACTATAAAGTATGCCAGTGATCATATCCTTTATGCCCAGTTAAGGACTTTAGGTGGCTTAATTAAGTACTGACTGGGGTTCTTGCATCATATTTCTCTTTCGTCGCTCATACGGCGTGCTATTGTATGAGTGCCACTTGTTTGAGTGGTAATGAATGGATCAATTGCCTCTACGCCTCGGTAAGTGTGAGTTGTGAGAGCATGATCGGATACACCGCCGATCTAGGGTGAATGCTTATATGGTGCTGGAGTAATTACATGTTCTACGCATGTTTTACCAAGGTATCTCATGTGAGGGTCTTCCGTCTGTGGAGGCGATGCCATCATTAGGATGATGATTCGGGTAGTTACTACCGTTGTACACGTATCGGGGGATTCGTGTAGAGCGTGTAGATAAAATTTTACTGCTTTTATGCATTCATTGGGAATTGGGCTGAAATGAATCTTCTGCAGGTACATAACAACGCTATCGTGTAGAACGTATTAGCTACGTAATTGAGAGATCGTTGTTATGCCACCGAATTCGTCGTTAGAAATTATTTATTTCCTAAGTTTGTGAGAACGTACGACACGAACATACATCATGTTACTTGTGCATCTCATTCATCTCATGCATACCTCCCCTTATAAATTGATTATCTCATTTTGATAAAAGTATATCACCAAAAATATGTTTCCCCGAAGTAATAAGAGAACTTTTGCTACAGATGGCCCGCACGAAGCAGACCGCCCGTAAGTCCACCGGAGGAAGAGCACCTCGACGTCCGTTGGCCCTGAGGGAGCACCGCACCATGGACACCTTCTTGAGCGAGTTTGGCATGCCAACTTTGCTTTGGAGAGTGCTCCATGATGTGGGGTACCCAGAGGGTCAAGAGCCAGTGTACTCTTGGAATGAGAGCCAGTTAGCAGATGATGGACTTGCAGTGGTGGAGATCATGGTTCCTGCTCTTGGTGATGCCCCAGATTGGGATGGTTGGCATTTGGAGTTTGAGGGTCACACTCCAGCTGAGGGTGCAGAGGGAGCAGCCTTCCGTGTCATCAGGGACATTATGAGCAGATTTCCCAGTGAGCTTGCTGCAGCTCTAGCTGGTACTTTTCCTAGGGATGATCCTCGGGATGCCATTTGGGTTTAGCCTCAAGGAAGCGCATTGGTCAGAGGTCCAGCTGAGGGACAGGCTAGCGACAACCAGGCAATGAGTGCTATGTTCGCCGCCATCAGAGCGTATGAGGGTCTCGAGAGTACCTACTGGACTTTGACTGGCTTGCGTAGTGAGGATAAGCTCAAAGGGAAGAAGCAGAAGAAGAGACAGGCACGAGCCATAGCTAGCTTGCAGGAGCAGTTGGCTGATATGAACTTACAGCGAGATCAGGCGGTTGAGAGAGGTGATAGAGCTATGCAGCGAGTGCATACGTTGACTCAAGCCAACAACAATGCAGACCGCATGATTGGACAGTTGGTCCAGGAAAGGAATGAAGCCTGGAACGCAAGAAACCTTTTGTTGCAGAGAGTCGATGAGCTAGAGGAATACAACGGCAACCTGCACGAAGAGTTTCACGCGCTCTACAATGGGGTTGGCCCATATGCTCCACCGAACGCCGCGGGTATGGACATCGACGACGACAACCAGGATGAGCCTGTAGTTTCACCTGGAGGCGATGGTGACGTCTTCGATCCCGACGATGGCCACGAGGAGTAGGCTAGTTGCCTTGCGCTAGTAACTAGATGACAAACACTCGCCGAACCACGTATGAAGCCGCTGAGCCCGGTGCTAACGGTTCAGGGACTGGTGGTGGTGGAGGAAATCATGGCAACAACAATGAGCCTCCCCATGAACCGCATTTGCCACCTCCTCCCCTGTTCACCCCCAAGATGTTTCTCGCACAGCTGCTCGGGAGTCAGCGCAATGCGGAACAATCCCAGAAGAACATGGAAGATTTTCTGCGCACCATAGCCAACAACGTGCAACGTGGTAACAATCAAGGCGGTGGCATGGGAGTAAACCAGTACAGCAGCTTCAAAGATTTCATGGACACCAGGCCACCCGTATTCAAGGAAGCAACAGAGCCACTCGATGCTGAGGAATGGATCAACACAATGGAAGATAAATTCCGTGTGTTGAGGATGACTGAGGTGCTGAAAACGGAGTATGCTGCACTTCAATTGCAAGGACCGGCGGGAATGTGGTGGAAGCACCATCGCACCACCTTCCCTCCAAATGCTCAGATTTCTTGGAGAGAGTTTGCTGAGGCCTTCCGTGGAGTCTATATTCCACCCGGGCTGACTGAAATGAAGTTGGGAGAGTTTCTGGCATTGAACCAGGGTACCAAAACCGTGACGCAATACCTGCATGCCTTCAACAACTTGTGTCGCTATGCTCCCGACATGGTTGACACAGATGCCAAAAGGATAGCCAGTTTTAAGAGGGGTCTCAATCCAAAAATGATGAAGCATGTTGGTACCAACAACCGCGTCAGATTCAACGACTTCATCAGTGACTGTCTGAAGCAGGAGAAGAATAACAACGCCAGCACCGCAGCCAAGACACGCAAGAGAGCCTTCGAAGGTGGGCCGTCTCAAGCTAGAGCACCTATGGGAGGTCGTCCTCCTTATCGCCCATCGGCGCCTGGTGCTAGATTCAGGCCACCTCAGCCAAGAAGCCAGAATTTCTGTGGACCTCAAAAGCCGTACAAGATGGCAGTACAGCCCAACAAAGCAGCCGCAACTGCGGTACAAGGCAGTTCCAAGGGAGCTGTGGGATCTGCCGGGACAGTGAGAGGACCCTGCTATAACTGTGATCAACCCGGTCATTTCTCGAGGTTTTGTCCATACCTGCCCAAGAAGAAGCAGCAGACTTATAATGCTAGAGTGCACAGTACAACAGTGGATGAAATTCCAGAGGGAGAGCCCGTCACTGCTGGTAAGTTTACTGTCAATGAAAACCCTGCAGTTGTTCTATTTGATTCTAGATCATCGCATTCTTTTATGAGTCAAGCATTTGCACAGAAGCATGAACAACTATACATAGAATTGGGTTATGGTTACCGTATAAGTTCAGCAGGGGTTGATGTTTTGACCAACCGGATGGTTCGAGGGGCAACCCTTGAATTAGGTAGCAGGAAGTTCCAAGTGAACTTGATAGTTATGCCTGGGTTAGTCTTGGATGTTATTATAGGGATGAATTGGATGAAGGATTGGGGAGCAGTCATAGATACTGAAGGTCGAGTACTTACCCTTAAGGATCCCCTGGGTGAGGATACTTTCCAAGTACCATTGCCTCGAAGAACAGACCTTATAAGTGTTACATGCGCTACGGCAGTCATTCCTATTCATCAGATTCCGGTAGTGTGTGAATTCCCGGACGTATTCCCGGATGAGCTACCTGGTCTTCCGCCAGATAGGGAGATTGAGTTTGGAATTGAGTTAGTCCCCGGAACAGCTCCGATTTCAAGGAGGCCCTATCGGATGCCTCCCGACGAGTTAGCTGAGCTAAAGAAGCAATTAGAAGATTTATCGAAAAAGGGGTTTATTCGGCCAAGCAAGTCTGAATGGGGATGTCCAGCTTTGTTTGTGAAGAAAAAGAAAGAGGGCACGTTGAGAATGTGCGTAGATTATAGGCCACTCAATGCTGTGACCGTCAAGAATAAATATCCTTTGCCACATATTGATGTTCTGTTTGACCAATTATCCAAGGCCAAGGTGTTCTCAAAAATAGATTTGAGATCCGGTTATCATCAGATTAAGATTAGGCCACAGAATATACCAAAAACTGCATTTTCCACCAGATACGGGTTGTATGAGTATCTTGTCATGTCTTTTGGCTTGACAAATGCTCCCGCATATTTTATGTTCTCGATGAATACGGTTTTCATGCCAGAATTGGATAAGTTTGTGGTAATATTCATCGATGACATTCTGGTGTACTCCGAGAATGAGAAAGATCACGAAGAGCATCTGAGAACTGTCTTGACCAGACTTAGAGATCATCAATTGTATGCTAAGTTTAGCAAATGCGAATTCTGGTTGAAGGAAGTTCCTTTCCTTGGTCACATTCTGTCAGAGAATGGAGTTTCAGTCGATCCAAGTAAGGTGCAAGAAGTTATGAATTGGAAAGCACCGACCTCAGTTCCTGAGATTAGAAGTTTCTTAGGACTAGCGGGTTATTACCGTCGCTTTATACCAGATTTCTCAAAGATCGCCAAACCGATGACGAGTCTCCTACAGAAGGATCACAAGTTTGTGTGGACAGAGGAGTGTGAAGCAGCTTTCCACACTTTGCGGAAACTGTTGACCACTGCTCCTGTTCTAGCACAACCGGATATAGAGAAACCATTTGATATGTTTTGCGACGCATCAAAGACTGGATTGGGTTGTGTTCTTATGCAAGAAAGGAGAGTCATAGCTTATGCATCACGTCAATTGAGAAAGCACGAGGTCAACTATCCAACACATGATCTGGAACTTGCTGCAGTTGTGCACGCCCTAAAAATTTGGAGACATTATCTACTTGGTAATGTGTGCAATATTTTCATGGATCACAAGAGTCTTAAGTATATCTTTACCCAACCAGAGCTAAACATGAGACAGCGTAGATGGTTGGAATTGATCAAAGATTACAACTTGAATGTGCAATATCATCCTGGTAAAGCCAATGTAGTGGCAGATGCTTTGAGCAGAAAGTCACATTACTTGAATGTGCAGCCATTACTTGAAGATGGATTCGATCTAATGCATCCTGCTGTGTTACATAGTATTCAGATTAGTTGCTCGTTGGAGAGTAAGATAATAGAAGGCCAGAAAACTGACAAGGGAATATTCCACATCAAAGAGAAAATAAAAGAAAAGCCGTCTCAACACTTTAAAGTGGATGAACAGGGCGTGTTGTGGTTTGACAACCGTCTTGTGGTTCCCAAGGATCGAGAGCTTAGGAATAAACTCATGGATGAAGCTCACCTTTCTAAGCTATCTATCCATCCTGGAAGTAGTAAGATGTATCAAGAACTAAGATCTCGCTATTGGTGGACCAAAATGAAGAAAGAAATTACAGCATATGTTGCCAGATGTGACACATGTTGTCGAGTGAAAGCCATTCACATAAAACCTGCTGGTATGTTGCAACCCTTATCAGTCCCTAGTTGGAAGTGGGACGATATCAGTATGGATTTTATCACGGGTTTGCCCACTACTCAAAAAGGACATGATTCGATTTGGGTAATTGTGGACCGTCTTACCAAGACCGCTCATTTCTTGCCTGTCAAAACAGATTATCGACCACCTCAATATGCCGAGAAGTATATCGCAGAAATTGTGAGGTTGCATGGTATACCAAAGACCATAATATCTGATAGAGGCTCACAGTTCACGGCTCATTTTTGGGAACATTTACACAAAGGCTTAGGAACTAGTTTGATTCGCAGTACCGCTTATCATCCTCAGACAGATGGTCAGACTGAACGAGTAAATGCTGTTTTGGAGGATATGTTGAGAGCCTGTGTATTGTCTTCTAAGGGATCATGGGAGTCATGGTTACCGTTAGCTGAGTTTTCTTATAATAATAGTTATCAAGAAAGCATCAAGATGGCCCCATTCGAAGCTTTATATGGTAAAAAATGTAGAACACCATTGAATTGGATCGAGCCTGGTGATAGACGGTATTATGGCATTGACTTTGTAGAAGAAGCCGAGAAGAGAGTTCATATTATTCAGCAGAATATGAAAGCTGCCCAATCCCGTCAGAAAAGCTATGCGGACAAAAGAAGGAGACCCCTTGTGTTTGAAGTTGGAGACTATGTTTATCTGAAAGTCACACCAATGAAGAAGAAAAGGTTTGGAATCCGAAGAAAGCTTGCCGCAAGATTCGTAGGACCATACAAGATCTTGGAACAAAGAGGTCCGGTAGCCTACAAGTTAGAGTTACCTGAGACAATGAGTACCGTTTTCCCAGTTTTCCATGTATCACATCTCAAGAAATGTTTACGTGTTTCGGAGGAAAGAATAGAACCTCGAGGTATCCAACTCAAATCAGATTTGGTGTATCGTGAACAACCAGTCCGAGTGTTAGACACTAAGGAACGTGCTACTCGGAATAGTGTGGTGAAAACATACAAGATACAGTGGGATCATCATGATGAGGGAGATGCAACTTGGGAAACAGGAGAGTATCTACAAAAGGCTTATGAGGATTTTTATAACAAATGGTTCGTAACCCAAATCTTGGGACGAGATTTTTATAAGGGGGGAGGGCTGTAACACCCCTGGTGTTATTCTTGCCTAATTGCACTTGCATTTCATATTCATGAGCATCATTCATCAATTCATGAGCATATGTCACTTGAAACATGGGAAAACATGGCCTTGAAACAAATATAACATTTGTATTGTTTTTCATCGTTTCAGTGCATTCTGTGCTTGATTCTTGCGTGACCAATGTGTGATATGGCTAAATATATTTCTAAACACCTTAGCTATGCTTAGAAAGTCATTAGGAACAATGTTCATGTTAACCATTTTGACAAATTAAGTTTTCAAATAGTGGTTGACTTGTTTTGACTCCTGGACTCTTTGGTTTGACTGTTTAAAAAGTATAACTTAGAGTCTATGCATGTCTGAGCAACCTAAAGCAAAGTTGTAGGGAATTAAATTCTAAGCAACTTTCATTTTTGGTACATTTTCAAAAGAGGTCATTTTCTTGCTCAAAATAATGTTTGAAAGATGGCATTTTAAAATTTTCTTAAAAATCAATTGAAAAATTCCATTTCAATTTTTCTGGGCCGCCGCCTCGCTTCTGGCCTGCCAGCCGAAGCCGGCCCAGCGAGCTCCCGCGCGCCACGCGCCTCGCCTCGCTCGGCCCAGCCCAGCACCGCGCCAGCCCGGCCTGCCTCCGCGTGCCGCGCCTTCTTCTCCCGCGCGCCGTGCCCGTCGCCGCGCCACGTCCCGACCGCGTCAGGCGACGCCCGCCGCGTGTCCGCCACGCGCCCGGCTAGCTCTGACCACGCAGCGCGCTGACGGGCTTGAAGAGGAGCGCGCCCTGCTGCCAGCCGCACGCGCTCTGCCTTCACTCCTACCGCGCTGCCCTTCCCTCCGCCCTCGCCGCGAGCCCCGAGCTCCGTCCTCGCCACGCCCGAGCTCCGCCGGCGTCAAACTCCCTCACCACCGCGCCTTTCTCCAATTCCTCGTGCCCCGAGCTCCGCCTCGCCTTCCTCGAAGTTGTGCTCGAACTTGCTCCGCCTTCCGAGCACAGGTCGGGCCTCCCCGCGTCTCGCCGCCGACGGCCATGGCGCCGCTGTGCACGGCCGCCGTGGAATCCGTCTTCCTTCTCCCCTCCAGCCTCGCCTAGCTACCCTACCGAGCTCGCCTTCTCCTCGCGCGTCTCCTGTGCTCGCTCGCTGGCGCTGCCGTGGCCGGAGACGGCCGCCGGCCGCTGGCCGAGCCCCGCCGTCGCGCCAGCGCGCGCTCCGGCATGGCGCCTCGCCTCGGCTGGCCAGGCCGAGCCAGGCCGGGGGCTGACGCCCTGATGGGCCGTCTCCTCTCCCCCGCGCTCGGGCCGCGCAGGCCGGTGATGGCCATGGGCCAGCTGTTCCATTCGGGCCGGCCCAGCATTCTGAAATGAATTGATTTCCATTTATTATTTGTTATTTGAAAACAGAAATGGTTTGCAAAATATTTGGATACTCAAAGTTGCTCCAAATTTGTTGAAACAAATTTTTCTAGGTTCCTTATCACCAGATCTACTTGGGAAAAATTGTGCATGTCATTTTTGAGATACTTTTCTGTAGAACTTTATTTAATCATGAATATTGCTGATAACTTGAAAAATATGTAGAAAAATATATAGGCTTCAGAAAAATATGATTCCAAGTTTGTTAATCTTCTTGTGTCATGTACTCCTTAGGAAAAATCTGTTTCATGCATGTGCTGTGGAAAACTTTGGAGGTGTAGTTCAAGTGCCTTTAAGGGCTGATTTTTGTTATTTTTGATAGAGAGCAAACTTTGTATAAAACATGCATGTGGTAATTTTTGTACAGTCATTATATGCTATGAAGAACCTAGGAAAAATATTAATTCTGTTGTTTGACACTTTTCATAGTACAAAGTAATTTCATGCTCATTTTCATGCTATAGCTTGTCATTTTTGTGTAGGATGGTTTACTTATCCAAATGCCATGAAATTTTTATGGTAGTCTGTTTAGGGTAGTAGTATGCTACTGCAATTTTCTCAGATTTTTAGGAGCATCAGAAATATAGGTTGCTATTCAAACCTATTATTAACTAGGGTTTAAGCCAGTGTCGCTTTAAGTGTGATTAAGAAAGTCGTAAAGCTTTGGTGTATCTTTGAAGCATTTCATAAGATAGGTTAACTTAACATATTAGTAGTAGAAGAGAATGCAGTAGATGACATGTGCTTGTAGTATAGTTCTTAGATGATGTTGACTACCTTGCATTTCAACATATCCATTGCATTCATCTCCTTCGATGCACCGTTTGCATAATCACTTACACGCATTGCATCATACAGGATCGCAAACCGAGAACCCAGTCGTCATACCCGAGGAGCCCGAGGAGCAGCTCGAGGTGCAGCAGCAGGAAGTGCCAGAAGCCGACGAGGAGGACGTTGAGGAACTTCCGGAGTGCCCCGATCACCGTCCGAGCTCCTTCGAGAGAGGCAAGCCCCGGAGCATTTTTCTCCCGGTTTGCAATGATTTAATTAAATGCTTTACTTTAATTGATGCATTACGTTCAGGAGTTGTTTGCAACCGTTGCTGCATTATACCTTGTTTACCTTTGTTATACTATATCCTTGTTACCCTGGTATCCACAGTCGAGTCAATGCTTAGCTGGCTTAGACCGGTAGAAGTCGGGTGATTTCCTGTCACCTGCGAGCTATAGGTGGTTACCTGGATCTGCTTGGATGACTATGAAGTCATGGTATAACTAAGTGTTAAATGAAGTTGAGACCGGACGGAGACTTGCAGAGTTCTGGACTGTAGTGTTTCCGTCTGTGTCGATTAAGGACCGACCGTTGTTGGGCCTCGAGTCATGTTGAACGCATGCCTTACATTTAGCTGGCCGGATAAAGTACCTTCCGACCGCGAAGCTGGGAGATTTTTCGGGCCGAGTAGATTGCCCGCAACGCACTGTACCGGAGCAGGTGTGGTAGGACATGGGGGCGGGATGATAAGACCAAAGTGCAGTCGGTCGGCCCCCGGGTACATGTGGTTCCTGGCAAACTCGAGATTCCTGGAAAGTTGACTCGGTGATCAATATCTCACTTTAGCGGGTGAGTGAGGTTTGTGTAAGGAATAAATCACCAGCTGGTTAGGAATCGATTCGAATCGCCATCGCTCCTGGATAGTGAGCACTTGACTTGAGTTACTTCATCGTAGTAAATGTTATGGAACACTTGGACAGTTATAGTGAATATGACAGTATGGAAGTTGCTTAATGATCATTGGTTATCATTATCTGCTTAATCACATGTTTACTCTAGTATAGGTGCGAATCTAGTGGACAGGTTAATAATAATTAACTTGGCAATAATGCTTTTAGAAAGGTTCTTGAAATGCTAAAAAAATGCTTCTTTGCAAATGAGTCAGCCACCCCACTATAAAGCCCTTCATAATCCTTGGCGTCATTTATTTTCGGTTATGTCGGGTAAGTCTGGCTGAGTACCTTCTCGTACTCAGGGTTTTATTCCCACTTGTTGCAGATGGGCAGATGTACTATGGCTACTGTATCAACTGCCTGTATCCTGCGATGGGTGATGCTTAGGACCATGGGCATGGTCATTCCTTACGTCTCATCTGATGCTTTTGTTGGAGATGATCATTCGCTGGCACTATATTTGAACTCCGTGTGAGTGTGTGTGGTTTTAAACAAATGACTTCCGCTACTTTTTATTCGAACTTGTTTTGTAATAACTATGTTTAAACTCTGATGTATCTGTTATGCAAACTTTTATGTAATATGTGATTGGTGACCGCTAAACTTATTACGATCATGGCTGGGACATGAGTTAGTTTGAAATCCTTCGTGATTTCACGGACTACCGGGTTATACGGGCTTAAGTTTGCTAAAGCGTCTGCTCTAGCGGATGGTTTTTCTTACTTAATTTCGTATAATTGGTCGGTTCTGTCACAGCTGGTATCAGAGCATGGTTTAGCGTGTTACTGTTCACAAGTGTATTTAAAACAAAAAGGCATTGGAAAACGTGATTTTAAAACTATAAAGTATGCCAGTGATCATATCCTTTATGCCCAGTTAAGGACTTTAGGTGGCTTAATTAAGTATTGACTGGGGTTCTTGCATCATATTTCTCTTTCGTCGCTCATACGGCGTGCTATTGTATGAGTGCCACTTGTTTGAGTGGTAATGAATGGATCAATTGCCTCTACGCCTCGGTAAGTGTGAGTTGTGAGAGCATGATCGGATACACCGCCGATCTAGGGTGAATGCTTATATGGTGCTGGAGTAATTACATGTTCTACGCATGTTTTACCAAGGTATCTCATGTGAGGGTCTTCCGTCTGTGGAGGCGATGCCATCATTAGGATGATGATTCGGGTAGTTACTACCGTTGTACACGTATCGGGGGATTCGTGTAGAGCGTGTAGATAAAATTTTACTGCTTTTATGCATTCATTGGGAATTGGGCTAAAATGAATCTTCTGCAGGTACATAACAACGCTATCGTGTAGAACGTATTAGCTACGTAATTGAGAGATCGTTGTTATGCCACCGAATTCGTCGTTAGAAATTATTTATTTCCTAAGTTTGTGAGAACGTACGACACGAACATACATCATGTTACTTGTGCATCTCATTCATCTCATGCATACCTCCCCTTATAAATTGATTATCTCATTTTGATAAAAGTATATCACCAAAAATATGTTTCCCCGAAGTAATAAGAGAACTTTTGCTACAGATGGCCCGCACGAAGCAGACCGCCCGTAAGTCCACCGGAGGAAGAGCACCTCGACGTCCGTTGGCCCTGAGGGAGCACCGCACCATGGACACCTTCTTGAGCGAGTTTGGCATGCCAACTTTGCTTTGGAGAGTGCTCCATGATGTGGGGTACCCAGAGGGTCAAGAGCCGGTGTACTCTTGGAATGAGAGCTAGTTAGCAGATGATGGACTTGCAGTGGTGGAGATCACGGTTCCTGCTCTTGGTGATGCCTCAGATTGGGATGGTTGGCATTTGGAGTTTGAGGGTCACACTCCAGCTGAGGGTGCAGAGGGAGCAGCCTTCCGTGTCATCAGGGACATTATGAGCAGATTTCCCAGTGAGCTTGCTGCAGCTCTAGCTGGTACTTTTCCTAGGGACATTATGAGCAGATTTGATATGATTAATATATCTTAGAAAAATCATATTATTTTTTTTTGCAAAATTAAATGAAAAAAAAATTATATGAAAATTATAGATCTCGACGAGATCTACAACTTTCTAGTTTTGAGTTTTTTCATTTGAAGTCGTTAAGATGCTCAAAAAAATTAATAAAATATTTGAACTTAAGGGCATTTTCGTCTTTTCACACCTGCAGTTTAACGGCGTTAGGGCCCAAACTGACGGAAGTGGCATGGATGACACGAAAAAGTTGAAGTAGTGGCGCTGAAGACCGCTGAATTTTTTCAGGAGCACACAGGAGATTACGATCTTTTATAAGGGCACACACGAAAAAGTCTCCCCAAACTTCCATCTCTCCTCTGCTCTCCCAGCCTCCCACCCCCGAAAACCTCACGAAACCCTCGCTCCCCACCAGCCGCCGCCGCCTGTACCAGCCGCGTCAAGATGAGGTGAGCAAAAATCCGCCGGGTGCTCTCGATCCAGCATCTACTCTTCTCTCTAGATTCGGCGGTCTCGCTCCGCGGGTCGGTGGGAACAAGATCTTTCGCAGCGGCCGCCTACGGCTGCGCGGGCGGATCTTGGGGGCGGGGGTGCACATGGTCACGCTCTGCCGTGTCCATGGCTCAGTACGAGCCCTAGGGGTTTCCCGCCGAGATGTGGCTGGGCTCGATGGAACCGTTGGGTTTCCTGTAGTTTAATTCGAGTTACGATGTGCCCCTAGGGTTTGGGCGGGGCGCGTGGTTCATTTCGTGGTGCCGCGGTTTTGAATGGTTCTGTTGGTTGGGTGTGGATGGGTTGTTGGGGGCAAAGCTTTAGATGGTTATGCTGGTAACTGCAGATTATGGCTTGTTGTCCATGGTTTTGTGTGATGGTGTGGTGTCCATGTGTTCATAGTTCTGCAATTGCAGTTGCTTTTCAGTGCTGGTAATGGCTCACTAATTAACCATGCTTAGATTGATATGCACGGGTTTTGGAGATATACATGGCATTCATCTGGCATTTTTGGCACTTAAGTTTTGGCTTCTTAGTCTACAAGTCTAGTTTGTTTCAGATGTTCTAGTAATGTGCAATATGTGGGCAAATTTATGGTTTAGTTATTTGTTTCAGGACGTAAAGTTGATCGACATGCCTAGAGTGGCATGGTATAATTTCTGTTGTCCCATTTGGTTTTCATAGCTAGTTTCACAATCACAGACATGCCTAGAGTGGCATAGTTCTTTAATTGTTTTTCCATTAGAGAGTGATGATGCCTCTCATTCCTACAAACTTCTGTTCATTTATACTTTCCTGCATGTTCTGGTTCCAATCACCACTTCTACTCCTTCCAATCAAGTATTGTTCGGACATGGCATGCTAGCTAAAAATAACTTTGATAACTGCTTCTCTAATATATTATGATATTTTTCTAAAATCATAACACTGAAGTGATTTTTTCCATGAAATGTAATATGTTGCTACGTTTTGCATATTCCTTGATATTTTGGAGGCAGGTCTCCGATTGCATTTCTTATTTCTTAACACAGTTTGGCTATATTTTGACTGTTTAGCATTTGGGATTCTTTTTTGCCAATTTCTTATGTGACTAAATTATTTGGGCCGTGTTTCAACATTGAAAAGAGTACATATTTGCTTCCTGGTACTGCTTTCCTTGAAGGTGCCTGTCAACTATCATCTAACATGCATTACCGCATGCAAACGTTCAAAATGTAATACTAATAATGTTATTTTAAACATGAGATGCCAAAATTCTGCTTTCTGATAGTGATAGTTGGTAGTTTTATTCTGTCATGCATGACTTCTGTAATGATTCTCAACTTCATTTTTGTTGAATGGTGTTAATGAAAGTATGCACATGCTTGCAGCTGGGAACGATCTATGATTACTTTCTTGTTACAGGAAGTGTTAAGCTATCATGTTCTGTTTGAGTTTATGGTTATCTTTTCCTTTATAATATTTAGGCTTGGTGAGCCAACGTCAAACTTACCTACTCATTGGAGATGAAACCCAAGAGAACTCTGTCGGGGCATAACCCTCTTAGCGACGTGCCATATCGGAACCCGGGTATAGTGTTAAATAGGCAAGGCCTGGGTCGTCACCCTGTGACGCGCTGTGTTGTGATCTGGGCACGGTGTCAAGTGAGCAAGGACTGGGCTGTCGCATCCCCAACTTGCTTGGCACTGAAAGGCTTCGTTGTTGTTGTTGTTTATTCTGATCTATCTATAAACCAAATTTGATGGTAAAATATTCATTAGTTGGATAGTTTGGCTAGCCAACATTGGTACTAATGCTAATGGACAATTGGTTCTTGATTCTCTGTTTTTCTATTCTAATCACTCCTATTTGCTCTTGTGTATGATCGATAATACCCCTACACAATGGGTTTGTGTATTTGCACTAGTCCCACTTGTGGATTTATGCAGATGTTCTCGTGCAAACTATTAAGGTTGTAGAGAGGTGAATTCCTGTTTATATGTTGGTTTCTTGATTGACAAGTGGTATTGTCTTCTGTAGTCGGCACCCTGAAGTGAAGTGGGCCCAGAGGATCGACAAGGTTTACATCACTGTACAGTTACCTGACGCCAAGGATGCTAAGATCAATTTGGAACCAGATGGTGTCTTCACATTCTCTGGCAGTGCTGGTACAAACGTGTATGAATTGAAACTAGATCTGAATGACAAAGTAAACGTTGAGGTAATGCATTTTCATGTGATATAAATGTGTATAGGTTTATTTACTTTAAATCCTTGATGTTTAAAGTTGTTCCTCCTTACCCAATGTTACTTCTTAATATAACAGGCTAGCAAAATAAGTGTGGGGGTCAGGTCCATATTCTGTATCGTAGAAAAAGCTGAGGCCAAATGGTGGAAGAAACTTGTTCGAGATGATCAAAGGGCACCTCACTTTGTGAAAGTTGATTGGGACAAATGGGTTGACGAAGATGATGATGGTACGCTATGTACTTGTATTCTTGGATACTATTGAAGGAAATTAACTAGGGTGATACACAAACTGATACATGCACATGACTCGATGTCAGTACGCAAAGATTTGGTTTAAGTGTTTAACACTCCCAAGTTTAATGAGCAATGACGAACCATGATCTTAGTAAACCGCAGACACAGCAAGAACCTTGTTACTTGATAAATTTACACTGTGGAGTAGTGGATTTTTACCTGTAATTGCTTCTACCTGAAAAATATGTCATGGGCAACACCTCTGCCTTAGATTATACCCAAACACCACCTCTTAGGCATAAGAACAGTGTGCCCAACTTCCCGGAGGCTGCACACTTGCCTTAGATTTCACCACATCATTTTGTATATTCGATGTACAAGCTTAAATAGTGCAACGTTGTCATAGATATGAACTAGAAAATATTTTGTTTGACACGTTATGCAAGAAGATTGCCCATTATGTTGGACATGGGCATGTAAAAGTTCTTACATTTGTCTATTCCTTTTTTAGGTACTGATGTGAAGTTGGATGGGATGGACTTCTCGGTAAATAATTCTTTCACCAGTTTTTCTTCTAAGACTCCCTTGACATTGTGGCAAATTGGTTTGATATTTTTCTTTGTTTTGTAGAATTTCGCTGGTATGGGTGGTATGGGCGGCATGGGTGATATGGCTGGTTTGGGTGGCATGGGTGGTCTTGGTGGTCTTGGTGGCATGGGTGGCATGGGCGGTATGGGTGGTATGGGTGGTCTTGGTGGCATGAGTGGCATGGGCGGTATGGGAATGGATGATTTTGAGGATGAGAGTGATGATGAAGGTTTGTATTTCTTCTGCTGTTATACCTCTCCCACTTATTAGTTTTCTTGTTGCTTCTTTTAGCTAGAAGATAACAAAAATCACATGAAATCCAACTTATGTAATGTAGGTTGACATTAAGCAAAAGGTTGAATTGCTGAAAGATTGTAAATTTCCCATCTAGTAGTGAATTATGTAGTGCTAGTCAAATGTGTACATGTGCCATACTAATCAGTTTTCAATGCATGATCAAGAAAATCCATTATCCTTTTCCACAAGGGGATTACATATTCAATATTCTAATAAGAGGGTGCAATCAGATTTTGAAAATTATGAAATTACTGTTTGGTGTGAAATGCAGACTTGTGAAAAATGGTTTAACTAGATAATTTGAGTTTTAAAATTGAAGTTTTTTTCCTTGTTTCTTACGTAATTACATTGTCCAAAATGTTTGATATTAATGATTACTCCATTATATCATTATACATCTAGTGCTACATAATAAGCTTACATAAGCTTAACGGCCAGAGCAATAGTGTTGGTTCTTGTTGGCTTGTTGCTGAATAAACTTCACAGGAAGTTTATGGACCAAATGAAAATTTGATAATTTGGTTTCAGCGCAGTGTATACTTAGTATTGAGACCCTTATTTGTGTTTACATTTATGTGACCTGGATAACTATGCTGTAATGCTTATGCAGAGAAAAAACAACTACATGTAGTGTTGTATCAATCTGACATCCTAACATTATCATTTTTTTCCTTCTGCCCCCGTTTTTAGAAGAAGTGTCGAAACCTCAAGCTGCGGGCAAGGCTGTTGAGGCTGAGAAGACGGAGTCGGCGGAAGCCAAGACTGAGGCAACTCAGAGCAGTTGAAGATGCTTCCCACATGATCTAAACTAGATTGTATCCCCATGTTAATTCTGCTGAATCGGAGGACAAAGCTTTACGTTGTGGCACTGGCCGGTCCCAGTGACTTGCCATGAAAATTTACGTTGTCTTTAACTGGGCATCCGAGTGTCGTGCTCAGCATATTATGGATATTGTTTCCGTGATGCTTCCTAGTCCCCATTCATGTGCTGGAGTTTGGTTTACTGGATTGCTTTTCTTCTGTGTGGGTTTTGGCTTCATACTAAAGTGGAAAGCTGGGGCCTCGAATGGTCTGTTAGAATACTTTAGCGCATTTGTTTGGTTCCCTTAGAGCATCTCAATACAACTCCCACGGTAAGAAGTGGTAATGGGATAGGACAATACCGCATTCTGGATTATTAAGGGATATTCTTGTTTAGATCACTAATCACCTCTTCTAATATATTAGACCCACCTGTTAGATATTATCATAGTATTAGTACATCAACTATGATTTTTTTATGGTTAGATAAGTTTAACTTATGATACTAAATCAACCTACATTTTGTTACGAAACAAGTATATGTGTAATTGGTTGCTTGCTTTAGTCGTAGCCTCTATTAGACATTATGCAACATAACTCAAGCTAACATAAACATAGGAAACACAAGTAAATCACGTTTGGTAAATTGAGTTTCAGCACGAGAACCTCCATCCGTGTGGGTTAGGGTTTCAGCTCGCGAGATCCGCCGTCGGTGCAAAGGAAAAGAGAGAGAGAGAGAGAGTGAGTGAGTGAATCGCGCGCGGGCGGACCAACGGTGGTCGTGACGGCGGCGGTTGCTGCAGGCTGTGCTCCGATGGCGATGGCGGTCGGAGGAGGGCCGTAGGAGATGCGGCGCTAACTAGGGAAGGTGAGGGTGTGGCCGTCTTGAGCGGAGGTGAATTGGAGAGGACGGCCGTGGCGGAGCAGAGAAGGAAAACGGAAGAAGGCTCCGGTGGCTCGAGCTGTTTTAAGGGCGAGGGTGACGCGGGAGAGGCCTCCAACTCGTGCTTTGCTACTCCACGCAGGCAGTTGCGTGTAGGCGCGCGCGAGTGCGGCACTGAAGGGCGTGCGGGCGGCCACCGACGAGCAAGCGAGCAGGCAGCTCTCTAAGAGCAACTTTTGTTAAAGGGGATGATCAAGTTTTTGCATGGAATCGAGAGAACGAGTGAGCTGAAGATGGGGTTTCAGTCGCTACAGTGTCACCGGTAAGCTGTCTGCTCGCTTGCTCGTGGTCGGTGGGCGCCCCCCATGCGTTCAATCAGGATAGGGAAGGAAGAGGAGGGTAATTAAGTCATTTCGCATTGCTGTATAGGTGACTTAACATTACCCTTTTTAATAGAACCGATGGGCCAAATATGGAATGAAAAGTGGTTTCGAGGTCAAATAGGAAAGTTCAAAATGCCGAGGGCCATAGAGGGAAGGTTAAGTTTTAAGAGGACTATATAAGAAATTTTCTCTTAAACTAAACTAAATCTACTCTAGATCCCTGCTATCCGAGCTAGGATCGTTTTCCTTTGCTGCTTTGCTGGAGGTTCATCGGTGGCCTCTTCCTCGTCCTCTTCCTTATCCTCATCATCCTCATCCTCCTCAACGCCGTCACCATCATCATAAACACACAATCATCATCAGAGTGCCACGGACTTCAATCAGGAGAGCTCTCGTTGCTGGAGCCCCCATTGCCAATACTCGCCCAACGCTCGTATTCTTTCTCGTTGTAGTAGTTGTCGGATAGCTTGAAGCTTGTCATGATTGAAGTTGAAG
The DNA here is from genome assembly GCF_019320115.1 of Miscanthus floridulus. Classification (NCBI taxonomy): domain Eukaryota; kingdom Viridiplantae; phylum Streptophyta; class Magnoliopsida; order Poales; family Poaceae; genus Miscanthus; species Miscanthus floridulus. The sequence goes on from NC_089587.1 coordinate 126,829,767, forward strand.
GGAGTGAAGAAACCATAGGGGTAGTTCCAGAGGGCATATAGCGTCAATAATATTAGGACAATGAACATTCACGGAGATTTTTGACCGCCAATCCATATGTGGCCCTTTTAGGCCAACGGCGATAACTACTATCGTTGCTGGCTCGGCGTCTGAACCGGCAGTGACAAGGTCATTAAAGACCACCACCAGATCGTACTCTATGTCGACGATGAATAGACTTTTCACCACCAGTTCAAATAGTCTTAGCATCCGACCACCCCTCAAACCAGCGGTGAAACCGGTTATGTAATAAATGACAATGATAAGGATGCTACGATGACACTTTCTATAGTAGTGCAAATTCAGATGTGTAATGTTGAATGGTGATTTTAGTTTCAAAATTATTATCTGTAACTTGGTTTATATTGGTGGCTGATATGTTTATGTGAACTTGTTCTCCATTGTTATGTTCAATCAGGCTTTAGGAGATTTCCGGATTCACCATTGATTGAAGATATAGACTCTAGAAGCCTTATATTTGGGTTTAACTCATTCTCTCCTTTACACCTTACATGTCAATACATAATATGAACTAATATCGCTAAATTCAAATCGAGCAAGATGTTACATATAACATGAGTTTGTGATTATTTTACATTAAATATATATTTTCTAAAAATATAATGAGTACATATAAACCTATCCATGTGCTGTGTCAGATCGAGTTTGATTTGTGTGGACACTCTTTAGGTTAGCCTAACCCGACATGGAGTTTGTTTGGATGCAAAGGCTAATTATTAGTTAGCTAAAAAATAACTAAAATTATCTCTAGTGTATACAATCAAGAGGGTTAACATGTGAGCTAATTTTTTTAGTTAAGTCTTTAACCAGTTGTTAGTAAACTATCTAGCTAATCACAACTAATTGAGATTAATTTGTCTCAATTAATAACTAGCCATGCATATCAATCAGGTCCATGGAGCAATTTTTTGGTTTGCTCCTGTTCAACAAAAGACGCGTTGGGTTGATTTTTTTTGTTCGAGTCGTGGTCTCCTCGCATTGCACAGGCGAGAGTAAGGCTTGCCACTGACACCTTTCTCCAGACCCCGCACAGAGCGGGAGCTCTCTACACTAGATACGCCCTTTATTGTTATGTTTGATGGTATTCCCTTCGTCCAAAAAAAAAATGTAATTATTGGATCTGTGCCGGTCAAACTAGCTTAATTTTCACTAATTTTGTAGTAAATAATATTAATATTTTTATATAACTTCAACCAACATTTAAACTATTTGATTTGACTTTTTGAAAAGTGAGTACTAAGTAAGTACTAACCGATATAATGGTCCGTCTGATCGGTTTCTTTAAACAGATAAGATTGGGTTGTTTGGGTCATGATTTTTTCGGTCTAAATACTCCGTATATGCATAGGGGAATTTTGTGTCCGCCATTGGGCATTGGTCATCTCTTATCTCCCGTACCAACACGTGTTTGGGAGGAGAGTAAAACACGTGCACATTGGGAGTATTGGGAGATGGCGCTATCGCTGGCGCGGTGCAGTTGGCTTCATCCGATTTCGCGTGGGCCACAGCCCACAGGCTTCTCCCGGTCGATGTCCTTCGGCAACCTTCCAAGCTCCAACGACCAACCATCTGACCATGACCGCAATAATGACGTGGCCTCCTCTCCCATTTGCTGCCGAACTTCGGTCCTGTTTGGTTCAAGATTTTAAAACTTTTAGGCGCTAAAAGTTTTAGGAGTTTTTATGAGGCTATCAAAACCTTCTAAAAGAATATTTGGTTCTATCTTTTAAAACTGACTAAAAGTAATAAATACACTAGCAAATAGATCATGCAGCCCTCCTCTTTAGGAGCTTTTAGTGGGCAGGGCAATAAAGGAGGGGTAGTTGGGATCTAGGATGGACTTTAGGAACTTTTAGGAGGGGTGGAGCTCCTAAAGTTTTTGACTCCTCCTAAAGTTTTTAGAAGCTTTTAGGAAAATGTGTTTGGTTCTTTAGCTAAATTTTTTCTAGATTTTAGCTCCTAAAACTTTTAGAAAGCAAACAGGACCTTCTACCATGGTAGTGGTAGGAAGATAGCCCAAACTTGTAGCCGCAGGAGATAAGAAGATGTCTACAGTGATAAGTACTTCCTCCGTTCCTAAATTTTTGAATAAGACGAGTGGTGAAACTTGATGTCAAAAAGGTCAAACGTCTTATAATTTGAGATGGAGGACAAATAAAGATTCAAAATCCAATTCATGTCCAAAGAAAAATCACATTCTAACCGTGACTCCATTTTCTGTTACGAGCGCCACCAAAGGCAGCTGGTCAGCAGCAATAACACATTTGAGGACGGAGTTACAAGACTTCTTCTGTCTCAGTTTGGTCACCTGCCAAACAAAAAAATGCTCAAATTTGTAATTACATGAATTTCTATTACTATTTGATTTGGCCCAGGCAATTTCGTTGAGGCGGGCCCTAATATCCTTGACACCGGGAAGCAGAATCACGTTGACCCACGGGACTACGGGACGGCCCCCCCAAGCCCGGAACGGCAGCCATGCTTCTCCAGCCGATCCCCACCGCCACCCTCGCCGCTCGACGGAGCTCCGGCGAGGCTCCCTTCCCCTCTCGCTGCCGCCGCCGCCGCTGTGTGCTCCTCCCAATCCGCGCGGACTCGACCCGGATCCCCCTCTCGGCCTCCGCCCCCTCGCGGCCGGCCAAGCCGGCCGCTTGCACCGCCGACGAGCTCCACTACGCCCCCGTCGACGGCGCCGGGTGGCGACTCGCGCTCTGGCGGTACAGGCCACCGCGCAATGTATGTGCGCTTCGCTTCGGTTTGGTTTGGTTTCTTCGTCACAGCGAAAATGGTGTTTCATTTGAGTTGATTCGATTTGGCGTTGCGTGCGTGCAGGCTCCCGTCAGGAATCACCCGCTGATGCTGCTGTCGGGAGTCGGGACGAACGCCGTCGGATTCGACCTCTCCCCCGGGGTGAGCTTGGTGTTCCTCTTGTTATTAGCTTCGAATCGAATTAAACATGTCAATCAAAAAATAAAAAAAGATGACGGTTGTTACGAACCTGAACTGTGATCTGCATGTGTTGTTTAGATAAATGTTTGGAATATGATTGCTACTGGTTCTTTTGTTTGTTGGTGTTTAATCAAGTGTTCATTTAGTTTCAGTTTGGAGTTCTGAGGGGCTAGGGACTTCAGGACCTATTTGTTTGCCAACTGGAGCAAAGAAAGCCATGATTGAAATTTCATTTCTTTGTGGTTGCTTAAGTTTGTCTTTATCCTAAATTTAGTCAGTAAATGCATTATTGTAACTGGCTGGTGAGTCTGGTAATGTTTTCAAATTTTTCATCAGTTCATGATAAAAACCATCAAGCTGCAACTGGAAAAATTACCCCAGGGCCTATCATCACTCTTCTTTTGTTCCACCTGTCCCATCAATTGCCAAATTAATTATAAACTTACTACTGAACCCTTTGCATTCAACGCATGAGAGAAATGCTGTGTTTTTATTTGCTTGCATCACTGTTGCCATCTCGTGTCCTGCTTTTTTTTGGTTTGAGTCATTATCATTGATACTCATAAATAAGAGTTTGAGGAAATAATGTAGGGATAGGATTAAAGAAGCTAAAAATTGTTCTTTTCCCCGTTATTTCTGTACCTTGTTTAATTTTGTCAAGTGTGCACACAGCGGAAATATGTAGGCAGCAATGGCACTGTATTCTTCTAACAAGTTATTTAGACTAGTCTTGTCTAGCATATCTTTTATCTTGCTTTTTTAATTTTACCTTCAGGCTTCATTTGCCCGGCACATGTCTAGCCAAGGATTTGATACGTGGATAGTTGAAGTAAGAGGTGCTGGTCTTAGCATGCGTGACTATGACGATTCTGCTGCATCTGGTTCAGTCACTTTTGAGGATGTCTCTGGTGGTATTCAGCCTCTTAATAAACAGAGTACATTCGAGGCTACATCCCTTCAGAGTTCTGGTGGCTATGCTAGTGATTGTGATGACCTTGGAATAGTTGCTTTGGATGAACCACCTTTACTTGCTGAGCTTTCTAATTTTTTTGATCGAATATCAAAGCTCATGGAAGAGGCTGCAGTTAATGGAAATTTTCATGAGATCGCAGAAAAAGTTTCTGTTCTCTCAGAAATGGTAGAGAGCTCTACCATTATTGGTCCAGTGAGAGAAGAAAGTCTACGTCTTCTGAAGAATTTCCAGGACCAGTTGGATTCATGGGAGCGTTTTGTAGCTACACAGATGGATCTGACTTCTGAATATAATTGGGACTTCGACCATTACCTAGAGGAGGATATACCTGCTGCGGTGAGTTGAAGTGCTCTTTTCTAAATTGTTACTTGCCAAATTGCAGGAAGATTTCATTGCTATTAGTGTAATCACGATTCTTTTTAATGGAATGTTGTCAAGTTTACCGTCTATTTGTACAGGTGGAGTATATTAGACAGCACAGTAAAGCAAAAGATGGGAAGTTGCTTGCCATTGGACATTCAATGGGGGGAATTTTGTTATATGCAATGCTGTCAAGATCTGGTGAGGCACTGATACTGCTTTTTATCTGAGCTTTCATGCAGCCTCCTGTCTCCTTCACATTTTATCCCTTTTGTTCTGAAGCACACATCAAATGTGTATTTTTATTTAATTAACTGAGCCAGCAAGAAGGGCAGGCCTGGTGTAGTGGTGAGAGCTGTCTCACTGAGTCACCAGGTCGCGGGTTCAAAGCAGCCTTTCCGCAGATTTTGCGGGGGGAAGGCTTGCCTCTGTTTTCCTCTTCCCCAGACCCCACTCATGTGGGAGCCTCCGGCACTGGGTCTGCCCCCCTTTTTAACTGAGCCAGCAAGCATATTTTGTGTATATCAATGAAGCTTTCCATTTGTTGAGAAATATCATAATTCTTTAGAGTTTATGCCTTTCTATGTATCACCATATCTTATTTATTTTTCTCCAATCTTCAAGGTTTGGAAGGAGTTTCGTCAACTTTAGCGGCCATTGTCACTTTGGCTTCTTCTGTTGACTACACAACATCCAATTCATCACTGAAGCTGTTACTGCCTCTTGTGAGTAAACAAACTGGCAGCTTGAGATGATTTCTATGAGCATTGCTATTTAATTGATTCAATATTTTCATAATTCAAACTATGCTAATGTGTTTGTTATCAGGCTCATCCTGCACAAGCTCTTAATGTCCCTGCTGTTCCATTGGGTATGTTGTTGGCAGCAGCATATCCGTGGGCATCTGGTCCACCATATCTTTTTTCCTGGCTTAATCCTCAAATATCAGCTCAGGACATGATGCATCCGGAGTTGCTGTCTAAGCTTGTTTCCAACAACTTTTGTAAGTAGTCTTTGATAACACACTATCTTGTCTTCATGTAATAGGATTTCTCTTCTGCATTTGTGCATTTTACAACCTCCGGATCCATATAATTAGCCATGTGCTACTTCTGATAGTTATGATCCATATATGTTTATGGAAGCTGATATAATCGTACGGTTTGCAGGTACAGTGCCTGCAAAGGTTGTCCTGCAACTTACAACCGCATTCAGGGAAGGTGGGCTGTGCAACCGAAATGGAACCTTCTCGTATAAGGATCATTTGCAAGAGTGTCAGACTCCTGTCCTTGCATTGGCTGGAGATAAAGACCTAATCTGCCCTCCCAAGGCTGTTTATGGTAGGTAGTGCATGGCTTTTGTCTTCTGCTAGCTTAATTACTTCGCTGTGCAGATTGCTAATTTCAGTTTGGTCTGAATTCCCATTTGTTAGAAACTGTGAAACTCATTCCGAAGCACAAGGTGGACTATAGGGTGTTTGGAAAGCCACAAGGCCCACATTATGCACATTATGACTTGGTTGGAGGTCGACTGGTATGTACTCCATCTGATGACTCCTAGCATGAGGAGTTCAAATTGAATTTTGGCATGTTTTATGGGACCTATGTCAAGGGCGTCGAGACCTAGGGTAGTTGGCCCCTCGGCTACGGAGTTCGTAGCCTTGGTCCGTCGTCGCCGGCGAGGTTTTACCCCTCAGTTGTCGGCTTGGTTTTGGAGAAGAGGAAGGAGATTAGATTGTAATGTCTTACTTTCTTCCAAACCAACGTGCGGTTACAAGTATATGGCCAAATGCCTGAACTAACCGGAGCCTAACACTCCTTGAATTAAGGATCTGACAAAAACAGAACTATCTAAGACTTCCAAACTCAGCCACCGAGCGTGGCCTGATCGCGCGCGTCGCCCAGCGCGTCCTCCGTGCGCGCGGCACGTTTTGTTGCCCGGCGCACATCGCAGGCCCTGCGACGTCTGGTGTACGTGCGCCCGTACATGACATCTCTCCCCCCGTTGAGGACCAGCTCGTCCTCGAGCTGGAATGCAGGGAACTTGGCGGCGAATACGTCGGCGTCTTCCCACGTCGCTGATGCCGCGGACATGCCCTTCCAGTGAACAAGGAGCTGACGGACGCCACGTGCCAGCCTAGAACGGACCACGCGCTCTGGTTCAGGCAGCATAGCGCCGTGTCGCGTCGGCGGCAGCGGTGGCGGCGCTGCTGGCGGAGTTCCAGTGAACAACTTGAGCAAGCCGATGTGGAAGACGTCATGAAGGCGAGCGTGGGGCGGCAGGGCCACCCTAGCAGCGACGTCGTTGATCATCTCGGTGATGCGGTAAGGCCCGAAGTACTTGGGCTTGAGCTTCCCTGTGACCGTCTGGGGCAGGGACGACGCAGTGCGTTGACGGAGCCATAGGAGCACCCAATCGCCCACCTTGTACATGACATGACGGTGAACCTTGTCGTAGTGTAGCTTCTGCACCACCTGCGCCTGCTCGAGGCGGTAGCGAATGTCCGCCAGAAACTCATCGCGCTCCTCCATGGTCTTGGCGACGGCGGCCACCCGAGTCTCGCCTGGTTCATAGGAGCGGATGGTCGGCGGATCGCGGCCGTAGACCACGGAACGGCGTGTCCCGCAGCGACGACTGGTAGGCGGTGTTGTAGATGTACTCCGCCCAGGGGAGCCACTGGCGCGGACGATCCCCGGTGAGGCATCGGAGATACATGACGAGGACGCGGTTGGCCGCCTCCGACTGCCCATCGGACTGGGGGTGGAACGCCGTGGTCATGTGCAGCCGTGCGCCCATGAGCCGCATGAGCTCGCGCCAGAACGCCGAGGTGAACACCGGGTCGCGGTTGGACACCATGGACTGCGGTATGCCGTTGAAAGGTCCTAATATGGCTAGAGGGGGGGTGAATAGGCTATTTAAAATTCTACAAATCAACTAGAGCAATTTGATTAGTATGACAAATAGCGTAATGCAAACTTGCTCTAGCTCTACAAGGGTTGCAAGCCACCTACCCAACAATTCTAGTTGCAATGGATACTTAGGCACACCAACTAGCTATGTAATTACTCACTAAGAGCTCTCAACCTTGCTACTCTAAAGAGCTCAACTAGATGAATGTAAATAATAAAGCAAGCTCTCAAATCTAATTACACTAAAGAGCTTGTGTCAACTAGTTTGCAAGAATGTAAATAAGTGAGTAGAGTGATTATACCGACGTGTAGGGGATGAACCAATCACAAGATGAATATATAGCCAATCACCGGGAGAATGCCAAAGACAAGAGACAATCGATTTTCTCCCGAGGTTCACGTGCTTGCCAACACGCTACGTCCCCGTTGTGTCGACCAACACTTGGTGGTTCGGCGGCTAAGAGGTGTTTCACAAACCTCGTCCACACGATAGGACACCGCAAGAACCGACCCACAAGTGAGGTAACTCAATGACACGAGCAATTTACTAGAGTTACCTTTCGGCACTCCGCCGGGGAAGGTACAACTCCCCTCACAATCACTGAAGGCGGCCACGAACAATCACCAACTCGTGCCGATCCTTCACCGCTGCTCCAACCGTCTAGGTGGTGGCAACCACCAAGAGAAACAAGCGAAATCCGCAGCGCAACACGAATACCAAGTGCCTCTAGATGCAATCACTCAAGCAATGCACTTGGATTCTCTCCCAATCTCACAATGATGATGGATCAATGATGGAGATGAGTGGGAGGGCTTTGGCTAAGCTCACAAGGTTGCTATGTCAATGAAAATGTGCAAGAGTTGCCCTTTGAGCCAGCCATGGGGCTATAAATAGAGCCCCCATCAAATAGAGCCGTTATACCCCTTCACTGGGCAAAACGCGCTCTGACCGGACGCTGGCCCTCAGCGTCCGGTCGCCCGATGGACGCCACGCGTCACCGGCTTCAAACGCTGTTCGTCAGATTTCAACGGCTATGAAGCTGACCGGACGCTCCGGTCAAAACTGATCGGACGCTGAAGCCCCAGCGTCCGGTCGTTTCCAGTAAGCTCCCCGAGGCATATTTTTCCGACCGGACGCGTCCGGTCCACCTTGACCGGATGCAGACCAGCGTCTGGTGCTCAACCCCAGCGACTGTGCCGTCTGACAGCTCGACCGGACGCAGCCCTTCAGCGTCCGGTCGCTGAGTGACCCAGCGTCCGGTCAGTAGACCGACGCCAGCATCATTTCGACCAACTCCATTTCAATTCTAACTTCTTCACCCTTGCTCAAGTGTGCCAACCACCAAGAATTTTGCATCCGGCGCAATAGAAAATAGACATTTCATTTTCCCAAAAGCGCCGAATCCCGCCTCGCAAGGGTGAAGAAGTTAGAATTGAGGCGCTTTTGGGAAAATGAAATGTCTATTTTCTATTGCGCCGGATGCAAAATTCTTGGTGGTTGGCACACTTGAGCAAGGGTGAAGAAGTTAGAATTGAAATGGAGTTGGTCGAAATGATGCTGGCGTCCCATCTCAACCCTGCAAACACCTTGTGCACATGTGTTAGCATATTTTCACAAATATTTTCAAGGGTGTTAGCACTCCACTAGATCCTAAATGCATATGCAATGAGTTAGAGCATCTAGTGGCACTTTGATAACCGCATTCCGATACGAGTTTCACTCCTCTTAATAGTACGACTATCTATCCTAAATGTGATCACACTCACTAAGTGTCTTGATCACTAAAACAAAATGGCTCCTACATTTTATACCTTTGCCTTGAGCCTTTTGTTTTTCTCTTTCTTCTTTTCCAAGTTCAAGCATTTGATCATCACCATGCTATCACCATTGTCATGATCTTCGTCATTGCTTCATCACTTGGAGTAGTGCTACCTATCTCATAATCACTTTGATAAACTAGGTTAGCACTTAGGGTTTCATCAATTAATCAAAACCAAACTAGAGCTTTCAGCCGTGCAGCCTGACGATGTCGGTGAAGAATGCTTGTGCTACGGACTCGGCGGTATAGGGGTGCACGAGGGGGATGAAGTGGCAATATTTGCTGAACCTGTCCACCACTGTCAGAATAACTGACTTACCTCGGGCGCGCGGTAAGGCCTCCATGAAGTCGAGACCGATATCGGTCCAGACACCCTGCGGTACAGGCAGGGGCAGCAGCAGTCCCGCCGGGTGCAAGTGCTCGGACTTGTAGCGCTGGCACTTGTCACACGCGCGCACAAAGTCTTGCACGAGGCGGCGCATGTCGGGGAAGTGGACGTCTCGGCGGAGTCGATGGAGAGTGCGCTGCACCCCCTCATGTCCATCATCATGGACAGCCGCCACCAGCTTCGGGATAAGCGGGGACGCCGGGGGAAGGTAGAGACGGCCCCCGAAGTGGACCAAGCCGTCCACGACCGTCCATGGAGCACCATGTGTACCTGCGCGTATTTCATCACGAATTGCCACAAGGGCAGGGTCAGTGGCTTGAGCTTGACGAAGGCGGTCGACGAAGTCGAAGCGAGGCGCCGAGATGGCGAGGACGGCCCCCACGTCCGTATCGCGGTGGGACAAGGCGTCCGCCACCGTGTTTGCCGAGCCGGGCTTGTATTCGACGGTGAAGTCGAAGCCCAAAAGTTTCTCCACCCAGTGATGTTGGGGGATCGTCGAGAGCCTCTGGTTGAGCAAATACTTGAGGCTGTAGTGATCGGTCTTGACGATGAAGCGGCGCCCCCACAAATAGGGCCTCCAGTGACGGACGGCGTGGACGAGCCCGATCAACTCGCGCTCATAAGCGGCGAGGGAGCGGTGGCGAGGCGCGACGGGGCGGCTGAAGTAGGCGATCGGGTAGCCGTCCTGGGTCAGCACCGCACCGAAGCCATGCGTCGAGGCGTCGCACTCCACGACGAACACCTTGTCGAAGTCGGGCATCGCCAGCACGGGGGCGGAGGTGACCGCGGCCTTGAGGTCGGTGAAGGCGGAGGCCGCGGCGTCGGTCCACGAGAACCCTTCCTTCTTGAGGAGGGCCGTCAGGGGCGCAGCGACGGCGCCGTAGTTGGCGACGAACTTGCGGTAGTAACCCGCCAGTCCGAGGAAACCACGCACCGCCCGTGCGGACCGGGGCACCGGCCAGTCGTGGATGGCCTGCACCTTGGCCGGGTCCATGGCCACGCTGGCCCTGGAGATGATGTGGCCAAGGTAAGCCACGGCGGTGACTCCGAACTCGCACTTTGCCCGCTTGACGAAGAGTCGGTGGAGGCGAAGAAGGGCAAGTACGGTGCGGAGGTGGCGTAGGTGATCGGCCCAGGTCCTGCTGTATATGAGAATGTCGTCAAAGAAAACCAGGACAAACCGGCGTAGGAAGGGGCGGAGCACGTCGTTCATGAGCGCCTGGAATGTCGCTGGGGCATTGCACAACCCAAACGGCATCACCAAGAACTCGTAGAGTCCGTCGTGGGTGCGGAACGCCATCTTGTGGATGTCCTCTGGACGCATCCGGACTTGGTGGTAGCCCGAGCGCAAGTCCAGCTTGCTGAAGAACCTTGCGCCGTGAAGTTCGTCGAGCAGTTCGTCCACCACGGGAATGGGGAACGCGTCCTTGACTGTGAGGGCGTTGAGGGCGCGGTAATCGACGCAGAAGCGCCACGTCCCGTCCGCCTTCTTGACAAGGAGGATCGGCGACGAGAACGCCGACGTGCTGCGGCGGACGATGCCTTGCTCCATCATAGCGGCACACTGCCGCTCCAGCTCGTCCTTGTGGGACGCAGGGTAGCGATAGGGTCGAACCGCAACTGGCTGCGCGTCCGGCTTGAGGATGATGGCATGCTCGCGGCCCCGTGGCGGTGGCAGTCCCACAGGGTCGGCGAAGACGTCCTCGAATGAAGACAGCAGCTCGTCCAGGAGGGAGGGGCTGGCCGTGGCGGAGTGAAGTCTGGGTACGTCGGCCGTGGGCATGCCCGACCAGCGGACTGTGCGGCCGTGGCGCTGGAAAGACAGCGTGCGGGCGGTGAAGTCCCACACAAGCGGTCCCAGGGTCTCCATCCAGTGCGTCCCCAGGACCATGTCGTAGCCCGCCAGCGGCATCATGAAGAGATCGACGCGAAAAGAGTCGCCGTGGATGGTGATCGGCGCCTGACGCAGCACCCCGGGGCAAGAGATCCGCTCGCCATTTGCCACGGTGGCCGTGAGCCGGGGGCGACGCTGTAGAGGCAGACCGGACGAAGCGCAGCCGCCTCGGCGATGAAGTTATGCGTGGAACCGGTGTCGAGGAGGGCAGTGCAGGATTCGGTGCCCAACTGGACACGGACTTGGATCGTGTTGCCGACGCGGACGCTAGCCACCGCATGCAGGGAGAAGACCGGGGCATCCCCCGTGATCTGCGCGTCGTCCCCACCTTCGGCATCGCCGACGTCGTCTTCCTCCACGCTGTCAAGGAGGAACAGCCGCTTGCAAACCCGGTTGTGCCCGCGGCCATATTTCTCATCGCAATTATAGCACAAGCCGAGGCGGCGTCGCTCCTCCTGTTCCGCCTGTGTGAGGCGCTTGACCGTACGACCTTCGATGGTGACCATGGGTGTGACAGCCTTGGGCACCGCCGGGAGCTGCTGGACTTGGCGCGGGGGAAGAGTCGGTAGGATGCCGCGGGGGGCGGCCTTGGGCTGAGCGACGTTGTACTGCTCCATCAACTCCATCTGCCGGGCCAAGCTCATAGCGGCCGCAAGAGATTGCGGGTTTTGGATTTGCACGGCGAGGCTGAGCGGGGGCAGGAGACCGCCCGTGAACAACTGCACCCACTGCGCCTCGTCGAGGGGACCCGCGCAAGGAAGGAGCGCCTGAAAACGGTCCTGGTACTCCGCAACCGTTCCCGTGCGGCGACAATCGGCGAGCTCGAAGAGGGGGGCAGCGCGGAGGGGCGGCCCGTACCGAAGGTTGAGGAGCTCCTTGAAGCGACGCCACGACGGGGTACCCTCGTCCGTTTGGACTTGGATGTACCACATCTGCGCCCCGTCCTCGAGGTTGTAGGATGCCATCCACACCTTCTCCTCCTCCATGATCCTCTGCTGGTGGAAGTAGGATTCGCAGCGGTTGATGAAGATCAGCAGGTCGGTCTTGCCATCGTACCGCGGAAAGTCCATCTTCTGGAACTTCGGCGGTCGGTCATTGTGGTGCTCACCGGAGCCCGGCTTGGTGCCCGAGGACGAGATGCGGTCGGAGGTGAGGGAGGCGATGGCCTTGGCGTTGGCCTCGACCGTGGTCTGCAGCGTCTTGAGGGTGTTGGTGAGGGACGTGACGGTGTCCTTGAGGTCGGCGGCGTCACCCATGTCAGCGGCACACGACGCGATGGACGACGATGCTGATGATGGTGGTGCGGCGGCTGGAGGTGGTGGTGGGGTGGCGGCGGCTGGTGGTGAGGTGGATCGGGATGGCGAGGATCGCCTGGAACGTGATACCAGGTTGTCAAGGGCGTCGAGACCTAGGGTAGCTGGCCCTCGGCTACAAAGTTCGTAGCCTTGGTCCGTCGTCGCTGGCGAGGTTTTACCCCTCAGCTGTCGGCTTGGTTTTGGAGAAGAGGAAGGAGATTAGATTGTAATGTCTTACTTTCTTCCAAACCAACGTGCGGTTACAAGTATATGGCCAAAGGCCTGAACCAACCGGAGCCTAACACTCCTTGAATTAAGGATCTGACAAAAACAGAACTATCTAAGACTTCCAAACTCAGCCACCGAGCGTGGCCTGATCGCGCGCGTCGCCCAGCGCGTCCTCCGTGCGCGCGGCGCGTTCTGTTGCCCGGCGCACATCGCGGGCCCTGCGACGTCTGGTGTACGTGCGCCCGTACATGACAACCTATCTTTGCACATCACTGTTACGATTTCTGTTTTGCACAGCACTGATATGATTTCTGTTTTGCGCAGGCGATCGATGATGTGTATCCATGTATCATAGAGTTCCTCTCTCGCCATGATGCTTATTGATTGATTATATGATGATGCTAACACCGAGTAACTTAACAACATGTTCATCTCAAAGGTTTTTAAGTTGAGCTGAACAATCTTTTCCATGGTCTCCTCAATCAATGGCCAGAAAATAGGTGAATGCACGAGCTCTCGTGCGTGTTGGAGAAAACAAATACACGAACTCAGTGCTTCTCCCTTTAACTTTTTTAGGAAACGTTAGTGCTAATCTTGTTGTGGAAAAAAGGTTGAAAAAATTACAGTAGGTTTACATGTACTCCCAGGAACAGGAAGCCGAGGTCAAAGAAGTTGTACCATGGATCTCTTACTACGATGTAACTTTTTGTTTGTTGTTTTTTAAACTCAGGTGGATACTTTGTTGACATGCAAGTTTGTGTAAAACTGTTGATTTTTGTGGCATCATTCTGGAAGTAAATATATAAGTAAAGAGAGGAACATCCCAACATTACATGTGCCTTTGATTACAGCAGTCTGTCAGAGGCTCAATAGACTTTATGGATGTTCAACAAAGCATTGTGCTTAGTGTCTGTGCACATGGTGACTAACTCCGCGTAGGCTTTGTTTCTAGCAGTATCCTTTTTCTGAAGAATGAATGATGATGACCAGCAAGGCAACAAGACGGCAAGAGGTTTGGAAAGTCGGGACATGATGTATTTGATCCTTGTTTTTTCGCTTTGATATTCCGTTGTGAGCTGAGATCCACATTATTTGCCAGTTGGCCTATATAGTAGACAAAAAGAAAGGTGGCAACAGGAAACGTGATGGTGTCTTGTCCATGTGCGCTGTTGCCATGACCATTGCCGACGGTGCTCCGAAATCATGCACATCTAGGCAATCTAGTCAGCTAAGATGGTATTATGGTTGGTGCTTACGCCTGTACTACTTGGGAATTAATGGTATGCTTGATTATTTGTCCACCACTGTGTTACCTAGCTGTGCTAGAAATTGAAGTGAGCAAAGTGTTCGGATGAGTAGCTAATTATCTTTGATGTCCGTACAGGCAAGATTTTCCTTGCTTGCTTTGCATAGGTGAGTCAAATTGACTCTCCTAGCCTGGCAAGTATCCTCAGCCTGTTCGTTTGGCTGGGCTTGTTCATTGCTGGATCGTGAAGAAATATTGCTGACTGGTTTGGTGTGAGAGAAAAATACTGTTTCGGCTGGAAATTTACGACCGTTTATGATGGTATAATCCCAGCCGAAACATTGTGCTAGGTGAGGCAAGGGCAGGGCCAAGCTTGCCCATAACCAAGCATGCCTAAAGATGATCTCATCCAGATATCGTCGTAATTTCCAAGGGAACATGTTGACTCTGAATCAAAGCTCATAACCTAATGTATCTGCACTTTAGCTTTTTCTTGAGCCATAAACTCTGGTCACATTCGGCTCTTTTGTTTTTCAACATGGCTGGAATGGTTGAGGTTACTGCTAATTATATGGGTGGGGAATGTCTCTTATTGTAGAATTTGCAAACACCAGATAATCCATTGGCAGGCAAAAGGACAGCCGAATTGATTTGTCAGCTGAACTGAGGAATTCGCATGTCCCAAAAAATAAATACAATTCTAGATTTGAACCAAGCTAAACTTTCTTAAACTTGACTAAATCTATAGGAAATAATTTCAACATTTATATCTCTTAATATTTTACTATAAAAATATAGTCCATGATTAATCTAATGATAATTAATTGATATTATAAATGTTAGTATTTTTGTTTATACTTAATTTAATTTAAAATTCTATCACTTGACTAATAAGAGAAAAAATACCTTTTTTCTCGACGGTGGGAGTAACTGTCACATTTCTCGATCATGTGTACTCAACTTTAAGGGTAAAATATATGCATATTGGTGCTGTCTACTCTCAAATAGTGCCAGTAATTTTAAGACGACTTAATTGATAATATGTATAGTGCTTGTCTTTTAAGTTGTCTTATAGTAACTTAGAATTTCTTAATTGACGCGTAAAATAAAAGTAAAGTTATGAGTTTCATGATAATAATAACTCATACATTAGTATAATCGTTGTCTCATAGTTCTCATTGCTCGGCTCGGAGTGAGGTGATGGTGATCGTAAGGGGCCGGTTCTTTTTCTCTATAATACAAAGATAATAAGCTCTCCTTCACATCCGAGAAAAAAAAACTTTTAGTTCATGACCTGGTTGTTCGATCTTCCTCTCTTTCGGTTCTGTTGTTTCTTCGTATCATCAAAAATCTCTGTGAGACAGTATGAGACCACACATATATAATAATAATGTACTTGCCCTGGAGCGGGTCGTTGTAGTGTAAATGGCGAGCAAAAGGACCTGTGGCACGCTGCACCTTTGGGCCTATGCCATCAATCTTTCCAGCGTCAACACAGCCAGCGGTGCAGTCTAAAACCTAATCAACCCAAAATGTCGGTGACAAAAGTCTGGCGATGAACGCGGAAGAGTTTTTCCGGCTATCGTTGTGCTTATCTCTTCACATTCACAAACACAGGCCCACCGCCCAATCCATCCTGCCGGTTCCAAGTGGAACCAACGCAAATCAGAGCCGAACCCCATATCCATCTCCTCCCGAGTTCCCGTCCCTACTCCCTACTACTTGCTGCTGCTGTCTCCACTCGTTTCTTCCTCTCCAATCTCTAACCCTACCTGTTTCAGAAAAGAAAAAGAACTCTCCATCCCTAGTGGCCTAGTGTGAGCCAAGCCAGCCGAACCCAGCTCCGGCGGACTGGCAGATGTTTCAGGGCCCCGTTCCGTTCCGCCGCAGGTCCACCCCCTAATTCCTTCTTCTTTTCTTTTATTCTTTTACTTTTTTCATAAGAAAAAGGTTTCCTCTTTACAAGATTCTTGTGCCGATAGCCCGATCGGGTTCTTTGTATTTTGTTTTTTTGAAACGAAGTACAGGTTCCCTTATATCGGCGGCCAGTGGCCAACTTCGTTCTTGGTCCCTTCTCTTCCGGCGGAATCCGTTGCGGACCACCTCGCGACGGCGGCTGATAGTCTGATACCCTGATTTGGGAGGTAAGTGAGAGGGCTCCGAGCGTTCCTCCACTTTCGTTGCGGCGAAATTCGTCGAGGTTCCGTTCCTTTCGCTGATTAAATGTCTTCGTTCCGAGTGGTTCTTGTAGAGCGGTTGTGGCGTTCGAGAATCGATCTGAACCAGCACAGTTTATCAGGGAGTGAGTGAGTTGGTAAGTTCTCTCGGCTCAGATAAACCCTACCTTTTTCTATTTTTCTTTGTATTTATTCAGGAGTGTAGGCTGAAATGTTACTAACTGGGAAATCAGTAACAAATCTTTGTATAGTTTAATGGGAATCGGCACCTTGTGTCAACTAGTGTTTTCCAGCTAGTCTTGATGTTTTTGTTGCTGAACTTGTCTGCAATTTGTATGAAAATTACTCCCATCTTTTGTGGAGTCATTAGTCGCCAGTATCAATTTTTTTATGGTTACAGTGGTAGAATTAGCAGTGCTCAGCTTCTGCATAATGGGACCTGTGCATTTTCCAACTCAAACCTCTTTTTGTTCATTCAGTTTTTTTTGGGGTTTTTTTTTGTTCTTTAAAGCAACACGAGAGAGTTACTCCTGCAATGCTTCAGTTGAGCTGCAGTTATATGTAGTCCTATGTGGATTATATTATTTCGGATCACTTTATATTTGAAACACCTTTACATTTGGCTGAAGCCATCATCATTTTGTTGTTTGGTTAAACAGCTAGGGTTACTTTGTTTTGAATAGCAAGAAAAAGCACTTATATCGTATACACCAATATCCCATTTAAGTTTCATCCACTGCGTACTATGCTGCATATTCTGTTGAAGGGGGATGTTATCAATGTTTGAGCCATGGAAATGTTGCTGTCCCACTGCCACTACCTGGAGCTAGACAGTCCTTTACCACTTGATTCTTTTTTCTTTTGAATAGCTTGGTCTGTTTTGACCTTGCCCTCTTTAGGACTGTTTTGGACTCCATATTGATTTGACTGCTTACATGATTTTTTTAAAATCTAATTGTGGTTATTTACACTCTGGGTCTTTTCAATTCATTGTAAATGTTTAAAGAGTTTCTGTTTTCTGCACAATACAAGCTTTATGGGATAATGTTTTTTCTTTCTTAACACTTAAGTAACAAATTTTGGACCACATGAGAATACATTCTGCTTGAAATGTTTCACGACCCCCGTCTTTTTTTTTCTTATAATTTCCTCACATGTCATCTTCAGTCCATGCATGACTATCTTTTATTTGCTAACTACGAAGTTCTTTCTTTTGCTTTTCAATTCTAGGGGAGAATGCCTGATATCCAGCTAGGATGCCACACTATACAGTCCCATGGCACTAAAGTGGCAAGAGTACACATGTATGACTGGATTATACTTTTATGTCTTGCTGTACTTGATGGACTGTTAAACATAATCGAACCCTTTCACCGCTTTGTTGGACGCGAGATGATGACTGACTTGAGTTATCCCCTCAAGGGCAACACAATCCCATTTTGGGCTGTTCCAGTATGTTCTTGCTCTGGTACTTCATATTTTGATTTCAAATATTGATTTAGCTGTGCTATGCACAATATGTCCTTAGGCATGTTATTTTTTTCTTGATTACAGCTGATTGCCATCGTGCTACCCTGGGTCATCTTTGGCGTCATTTACTTCAAAAAGAAAAATGTCTATGATTTACACCATGGCATACTAGGTACCTGACATTCTAAAGATGTTATTTGTCAATGGACAGTTTTAGTTTTTGCTGAACTTAAAAAAAAATTATGCAGGGATCTTATATTCAGTGCTTATAACTGCTGTGATCACTGATGCAATTAAGGATGGTGTTGGCCGCCCTCGGCCAGATTTCTTTTGGCGTTGTTTTCCTGATGGCAAACCTGTAAATCCTTCCATCAGTGCCATTTTTTCTTATGCAAGTTCATACTGCTGACATGCTCTAAGGTCAAAGTTTAAACCCGTAGTCACTAAATCTGATATTTGTTATCCAGAATTATGATAATATCACCACCGATGTGATTTGCCATGGAGAAAAGAGTGTCATCAAGGAAGGTCATAAGAGCTTCCCAAGTGGGCATTCTTCATGTAAGAAATGAAATTACTTGGTATATTATGTCCATTATGCTTTGTGGTTATTTTGATATGTTGTAGTGGTTGATTGATCCACTATCTTGAGATCTAGTTGTGAGAACTCATGTTGTAGTGATTGATTGATCCACTGTCTTGGGATGTAGTTGTGAGAACTTTATGAGGTTTGACAATACTTGCTTCTGTACATGAAACACTTGTTATTTTGAATCCTTTATGATGTACTAATCCTTCAGCTGAGTTCAGTCACTGTTTATCTTTTATATTCTGTTGCTTGTTAATGGTTTTGTTCGAGCACTCTCCTATATAAGAACTTTGCAGAGTGAGTTCCTGCTAAGAGGAAAAACTTAGGAAATTTGTGACGCAATCTCAAATCTTTAATCAAACTAGTACATTAGTTATTTCGTTTGTGTCATGTACTTGTTAATTACTTTGTCATTGGTTCAACTTTTTTTTTATTGAAAGGTAATACATTATAATATTGCAACTTCACTAATAAGAAAAGAGAGAACATAGGTAAACAACTAAACAATGAATAAACAAAGATCAATGATTTGGTTGCAGTGCTGATGCAATTGTTTCTCCACATGAATACCTTTACCTGAAAACACTGTTGGACTATGAATGTAACTCTCCTTTCGTTTGAGGATATCCTGCATTTTCTTTCCTTTCATGTTATTTATGTATTCAGAATTACTTTAGCTACTGCCCTGTGCCCTCTTGGAATTGCTGTTTTTTCTTCCTAATACAGTTCTCCAAAATCTTAATAAATAGCTATGTTTGACAATCAGAGATTATCCTTCTTATAATTCTTGTCACGCAGTACATAGTTCCCATGATATTGATGAATTCTCTCGGCATTGGTTACTTGTTGTATATTCTTGAGCTATATAGCCTTTTGATAATTCTTGTCACACAGTACACAGTTTCCATGATATTAATGGATTCTCTTGGCATTGGTTACTTGTTAGCAGCATTTGGTTTCAGCATATCATTTTGAGGCATGCATCACCTTTGCAAGCAGGTTGTTTACGCTTTCTCAGTTGAGGGGGTTTCCTGCTGGGTGTTTGCCATAATATGCTAAATTTTCCCCTTTTCAGAAGGTGAATTGATGAATCTGTTTCTGTTCTTTGTCACCTACTGCAGGGTCTTTTGCCGGTCTAGGTTTTCTTGCGTGGTACTTGGCTGGAAAACTTAAAGCTTTTGATCACAAAGGTCACATTGCAAAACTGTGCTTAGTTTTTCTGCCTCTACTTGTCGCGTCACTTGTGGCAGTTTCTCGAGTTGATGATTACTGGCATCACTGGCAAGATGTCTTTGCAGGCGGCATCTTAGGTTTGCTACTATTTGATGCCCTTTTGAATTTAACATTTAGAACACGCTTTACAATCAGAAGTCATATGTGGAGTGCCATTCTCTTATTTCTTTTCAGGTCTTACAGTTGCTTCATTCTGTTACCTGCAGTTCTTCCCGTTTCCCTTTGACAATGATGGTACCTTTTTCGCCCTTCTCTATAATATATGCTGTGAGATATTGAACTCATACATTTTACTACATGTTCCCGTTCCTATTCATTTGCAGCTCTATGGCCACACGCATACTTCCAACAGCTAGCTGAGACGCACAGCAATGGTAATGCAAACTCAATCAACATAAGACGTACAGAGTCTGAAGATGAACAAGAAGACCATGGTGGCATTGCCCTGAGGGACACCAGCCCTATCTTGGAGTCAATGGAGTCTGGCAGGAGACCATGAAGAAGCATGCCACTGTGAGTTTGTCCGAGGTGCTAGTTCGTCCATTCCTTCAAATTCTGGAAGCACGATGAGTTTTGTGGTTTCATCATGTAGCCGTCCAATGTGAAAAGTATGGAGGTATATCTATCGCCTTCTGATGATCCACGGTTTCTTGTAACTGCCCAGCAGGCCTTAATACCATGACATAACATCTGTTGTGGTTAGCTGTAAATGACAGTGAATGTTTATGTTTCCAGCGACAATGTGAATAGTTGGTTTAGCACTGCTGTGTTATGGAAAGTTTGTTTCAAGGTCCCCCTTTGGCTGTAATGAAATTGTCCGACAACCTGCGAACGGATTGCAAACTGTCTTTAGAATTTCAGCCCTTGTTTAGTTCACGAAATTTGGAATTTGGGGCTACGGTAGCACCTTCGTTTTTATTTGATAAATAGTGTCCAAACATTGACTAATTAGACTTAAAACGTTCGTCTCGCAATTTTCCACCAAACTATGCAATTAGTTTTTCTTTTCGTCTACATTTAATGTTCCATGCACGGGCCGTAAACATTCGATGTGATAGTACTGTAGCAACTTTTTGGACTTTGGGGTCCAACTAAACAAGGCGTCAGTACTTCTGCAATTCTGACAAATGATTCACTTTCTCAGAATCAGTGTCATCAATTTTAAGGATTCGTTAAGACCACATTTATTGTTTATGTGAAGACCCCCCGAGTAAGGCCTGGTTTAGTTCAAAAAAAAATTTCACCCTAAACTATCACATCGAATTTTACGGCATATGCATAGAGTAATAAATATAAACGAAAAAAAACTAATTGCACAGTTTGGTTAGAAATCGTCAGACAAATGTTTTAAGACTAATTAGTCCATGATTAGCCATAAGTGCTACAGTAACTAACATGCACTAATGGTGAATTAATTAGGCTTAATAAATTCGTCTCGTAGTTTTCAGGTGAGCTATGTAATTAGTTTTTTTATTAGTATTCGAAAACCCCTTCTGATATCCCCGAAATATCCAATGTGACATCCAAAATTTTCATTTCATGAACTAAACGCAGCCTAATACATCTGCTGTGTTGGACCATGAATAATTGGGTAGTACTGTGACTGGTTTCTGGTAGTTACTGGGTTTGGTCCGTCCGCAAGGGGCCTAGGCCCTTGGGCTTTTCATTAATCACGTAATGACCCTCGTGTGTAATAATGAAGAAAGCTTGAACTTTGTTCCTTTTTACTGTAAACAATGGGTTTGAGCATGTCACTCGTCGAAGAAAAACCCTGGGAGTATAATTGTTATGTGGCTGGAGGATTGAGAGGGAGAGAGGTGAGGGAGAGGCGGCGACGGTTGGGCTATAGTACCCGCGGCGCTATAGTGAATCAGGTACTATTCACGACCATAATTGTGGCGGCTAGGGCTGCGAGGGAGGTTGGAGGCCGGCCGGGGGCCTTGCCCACGGCCGAGCAAGAGGAAAGGGATTTTTTTTCTTAATTCTTGCTTAATTAGATCGATACACCTCCTCTTCTTATATAGAGAGGTTTACTTGACTCCCAAGCAAGACTTACTTGACCCTTAAGTAAGCGACCCTTATCTCTAATTAACCCTAACACTAATGGGCTATACAGCCAACCCAGGCCCAATAGGCCCCTGACGTACTGTAACACTACACCCCACCTGGACATGCAGCTCGTCCTCGAGCTGCAACCTAACGAACTTATAACGTTGACTCAACTCCTAACACCTAAAAACAAGCTTTTTACATCTTGACTTATTTTATTATTCTCAACCTGAAATGGACCGGGACTCTTTATTTTTGACTCCTGAATATAAGGTGGACACCATCCGCACGCCAAACCTGCATGTGTACAGCCTCCTGGATCCCATGGACACCATCTAGACGAAAGGGGTACATGTGTATGGCCACCTGGAAGTGGTCGCAACAACGACCATGCGACGGCGCTACACGGTGCGCTCTCGCTGGTGACCCCAGGCCTTCTCCCCGCCAGATGACTGCTGGTCTGCACCGTACAGAGAAGAGTGGAGGGCTTTCGATGGAGAACGAGGTGGAGGGATGCGGCTCCCCAACCGCCGCCCGTGGGGAAAACTGCATGCCCGAGATCCCCGACGCAGCAGACGAGATCGAGGTCCTCCGCGCAGCGAAGCGGAACTTGGAGAGTGCAGGGCTGAATCAGCTGCAGACCGCGCACCTCCCGCACCCGCCGACGTGCTAGGAGGCCATGCGTAGAAGCCTGCAGCCGCACCGTAGCCGACACCTGGCGGGTAAGCATCTTCCCCGCCGACGTCATCGCGATGTCCATCGGCTGCTCGATCTGCTGCAACTTCTCGCCCGTGACTGGGATCTGCTGGGCGCCGGTTATGGAGACGACTGTCGTCCCATAGCCTGGCCAGCCGTAGTGCGAGGCGAGGAAGGCCCTGATGTCCGCCACGGCCTACCCTAATTCCAGGATTGCGGCCGTCATCTGCTCCGGGGTGAGGACGAGGGCGGACGGCACCGGGGCAGAGGGCGCAATCGCCCCTGAGGACGCCAGCGCGCCTGCTGTGTGGGGCAGTAGCGCCGACGAAGACGCTGGTGGCGGCGGGTGGGTGTGCGGCGGCGGTGGGTGGGACAAACTCGGTAGAGAGCTGGACATGATCGAACCAGAGATCTTAGATTGTTATGTGGTTGGAGGATTGAGAGGGAGAGAGTTGAGGGAGAGGCGGCGACGGGCGGGCTACAGAATCCGCAGCGCTACAGTGAATCGGGTACTGTTCATGACCATAATTGTGGCGACTGGGGCTGCGAGGGAGGCTGGAGGCCGATCGGGGGCCTTGCCCATGGCCGAGCAAGAGGGAAGAGATTTCCTTCTTAATTCTTGCTTGATTAGATCGATACATCTCCTCTCCTTATATAGAGAGGTTTACTTGACTCCTAAGCAAGGCTTACTTGACCCTTAAGTAAGCGACCCTTATCTCTAATTAACACTAACACTAATGGGCTATACAACCAACCCAAGCCCAATAGGCCCCTGACGTACTGTAACAATAATGCTGTCTAGTTTTTTTTTCTTAATTTCATTGTGTTCTGCCTATTTTCTGAGGGTGTATTTTTGAGTGATATAAGACCGAGATTTTTGGTTGCTACTCATCAGCATGTACCGTTTTTGTTTTAAACCGAAAAATGAAAAGTTTCTGTTGTTGGCATGCAAGATATTACATTTAAGGATTGAATAATTTAAATTTGAGCTGAACCCAAGCAAAATTCTCTCTTTTTTTTAGCCTTGAGGGCCTAGAGATCCTGCAGTGCCAACGAGTCAACGACAGTCACATTACATTGGTTAATCCAAGAACTTCGCCATGTCACGAAATTGAATGGACAATTGTAATGTTGCAAACAGGCCCCAAATAAAGTTATTGCAAGTTGCAACACATGAATGATGAATGCATGAACCATGTGAGATCTAATGCAATGTACAAAGCCTTCTGAGATTTCAAAGCAAAAGAAGGGAATCCACTAAAAGTGTACGATATTACCGTCAATATCCTCTCATCTAATGTGAATAAGCAGATACTACTACATAGATCTAAACATCGATTTTGCTTCAAAACGTACATACATATGCCGAGCTGCAGTTAAGCTAGCTAGCTTTGCCCCCAAAATGTACATACTGGTGCCTATCCTGAACTAAATGGACCAGCTGAAGTGATCCACCACTACAAAAAGAACAAAGTAGAGAAGCCAGGTTGAGAAGAACACTGAAAAACAAACTAGGCTAACTCAAGCGCTACTAACCACACATGGGATGCCTAATTGTGAGATGGATTGGACCTGCTCTTGGGCATCTTCTTCAAGCTCTCGAACACTGTCGCTGGTGCCTTGAAGAATTGACTGAACCCGCTCACAGGCGTCGAACAAGAGTTGGCATCACGGCATTGCGTCGACAGAAGCCTTCTGCTCCTCACAATAGACGGTAGCGAATGCAACTGCGGCGATGGCGATGATGAAGAAGAGCCACAGAGCAGCACAAAAAAGAGAAGGAGCAGCAGGGCTGAGAGGGTGGCTACAGCAAGTGCCTTGGCAGTGGGAGGAGACTTCATAATTGTGCTTCTTTGTGAGAAGCTGAAGAGAGTGGAGGCTGGAATATTGTGTGCTGTGGACATGACTTATAGCTTCTGATTTGATGAGGCATCTTCTCGATCAGTCAGCATTGATATTCTCATGTGAAGCCAGCTCTATCTGTCTCTTTGCGGACGTGAGAAACCGCCTGCCCCTGGCGGCCACCCCCGCGCCACCACCGCCGGCGCCGGCGGCCGCCCCGGCCCCGGCCCCGGCCCCAGCGCCCGCCTCCCCCTCCCCTCCCCTCCCCTCGGCCCCCCACCCTCCCCTGCCCAGCCACGCGGCGGCACATACGAGGCCGCCGCCACCTGCCGCCGCGCCATTCCCGCCGCCGGCGGAGTTGGATCCAGCACCCACGCCCCCCACAACCAGATCCGGCGGCCAAGGCCCCATCCCCGCCGCTGGGTGCCTCTCCACCTCCACGGGCTGCTCCCCAACGCTGTGGCCCGCCGCCGCCGGCGGCTGCATCTCGTGCACCCCGAGAATTTGGGCAGCAGCGGATCCTGGGCCCGCCGATGGATCCGGTGCCCTGCTCCGCCTCCAGCGACCATGGCTCGCCCCTCTCTCCCGACGCCGCACCCTTCTACCCCAGCGGTGCCTCGGAGGGCCGCTCCAAGTTCCGCCGGTGGGCGGACGATGGCTTCCACGACGACTGCGACGATGAGCCTACGCCGATGGCCTCACCAACTCCCTACCTCGACGCGGTCCGTAGGCCGTCGCCGCGGGGACCTTCTCCGGTCAGGGAGCCGGTGCCGTCCTAGGCTCCCGCTCTAGGGGGCAGTCCTGGCGGTGGGCGCACACTCGCTAGGCGCTCCTTGCGGTCTCGTCACAGGAGGCAACAACGCGATCCCCACGGTCCTCCTTCCCGTGGGGAGAGGATTGCGAGTGGCTCTAGCGTGGCATGGCGTGTGCCGGCTCACCTAAGACTCAGAAAGCGAGTCCCCAAAACCCCCCGGCGCCGCTTCTTGGGTGCCGCAAGCACAGGCACAGGCACAAGGGAAGGCATCACTGGCCCAGTAGATCCGGCGCGAATGAGGCTTCCGTGCATGGACGTCGTCGACCAAGGCGTGCGAGGCCGAACGCCGGTCCTAGGACTCATCGCTCCGTTCCGACGACAGAGACCCGGGCTGTGGAGCAGATTTCAGTGCACCAGCGGCCGGGTCCTCGCCGTAGGTCCACCACACCTGACGTCGATGTGCCAACACGTCAGGACCAACGCCTGGCACACCCCACCGTCTCCTCGTCGCACCCACCGCGCAGGGAATCTCCGGCGGATGCAGTGGGGTTACTGCACAGCCGGCTTGGCCCCTACCGTAGGGCCTCCTCGTGGGATCATGATGGGTGGCAAGAGGTGCTGGGCGTCTCAGCCTCGCAGTACCATCGTCAGGTTCAGCAGGTCGTTGCCGATGACCTCCGGGGCTGGTGTCATCGACGTCGCCGCCTCCAAGACGCGCTACGCGATAGGTGCCTCAACTGCCTGTCATACACCCATAGGGTTGCCACCTGCCGTCTGCCGCCGAGATGCCTACACTGCCATGGGTTACGACACCTGGCCAAGGACTGCAAGCGTCCTCGTGCTCGGCCAGTGGACGGTGGTGGCCAGTGGCGGAGGCCTCCTACAGCGGCCACGACCGCTTGCCTGGGACCTTACCCTGGCCACCCGCCAATGGTGGTCCGGTGGAGGCAGGTACAGCCGCGCCTGCGTTGTCTGCTCCAGTGTCTGTCGGCCGAAGGCGGCGGCGAACAGGGCGGCGGCGGACAAGACGCCGGACACACCCGGTGCTACACAACGACGACATCCACGGCGACGGTGTAGCCGACCGCGGCGAGGCCAACAGCAACGCTACGGCGCTGGAAACCACTGCAGCAGCCGGCTGTGCTACCAGGGAGGGTCACTGTGACCCCACCAGCAACTTCGTTGCTCGGCCGGTGGACCACGATGCTTCATGTGGCACTGGTGAGACCGTGCCGGACAACGTCGTTATTGCCAGCGGCGGCCAGCGACACCAACGACGAAGGCGTCTAGGGAGGTTGGCACGGGCCGCTCCGACGGTGTCGGGCGAAGCTTCTACCGCTATTGCTGCCTGCTTTCCTGAGCCGGACCCACTGGTCTTGGAGCCCTGCACGGGCGCGGGGCCTCCCGCGTGGGTTGACCTGATGCTGGAGGAGCTCACCGTCTCGCTCGTCGCGACCCGGCCAGCGGGATCATCAACGCCTTGCTGCCCCACTACTCTGGCGGGCGCCTCCCTAATGACGGTTTTGCCACCGTTGTCGCCTGAGCTGGAGATGCCGCAAGTCACGCCACCAAGGATGCGACAGCACAGCGTTGCGGATCAGGCGGTCGTTTCTGCGCCAACGCGGGTTGGCCATCCTAGCGCCGACAACGCGGCGCCGCCCGTATCGAGGGCCCAGTCCCTGTTGGCACAATTGGAGGCGTGGGTATGCATCCCGCTCGACACCCCGTTGCTCAGCACGCCGAGGCTGAGAAGGTCCAAGACACCTTCAAGGGTGGTGCGTCGGAGTGGGAGGCTGGCAGCTAAGACCAAGGCCTCCAACCCGACTCTCCAAGCACAAAATGTGCTCAAACAAAAGCTGGGGATTGTAGATAGGCCGCAGGGTCTGGACCCTGTGGCTTTGGACAGTCTCAAGGCCCTCTTCGCTGCGCCGTTGTCGCCCTCCAAAATAGAGGCCCTTCAGGCGCTCTTCGCTCCAGGCTTCGATCCGGTTGTCATGGAGCTGAACCTCACTGGCTTCGAGGACGACACTCTGTACCCGTTTAGCCGCTGAGCTCAGGGTCTCCGGGGGGCTTGATCCTTCACTTGGTCGCTAAGTTTTTTTTCTTTTGTAAATCACAGCTGTGTGATCTCTATCAGTCTTTGGCTCGGTAATAAAAAATTACCATTCCAGCTTTAATTTGTAAAACTCTACTTCTGCTTAATGAAAACCGTGCCTATGGCACGTTCGAGAAAAATATTCTCATGTGAATGTCATATGTGTGTGTGTGCCTTGACCATCAAGTATTACATACATGCCAATTATTAAAAAGGAAGTTGCAGCTAGCTCCTGATATGCATGATTGGGATCGAGTATAATTACAGCTTTGTGGCCTGATGGTTTTGTCAAAAGCTAAACGAGTTAACTAGCGCCTTGTTTAGATGCCACCAAAATTCCAAGTTTTTTCACTCTCTCTCCATCACATCAATTTTTAGCTGCTTACATGGAGTATTAAATGTAGGTAAAAAAAATAACTAATTACACAGTTTAGTTGAAAATCACGAGATGAATCTTTTGAGCCTAGTTGGTCCACGATTGGACAATATTTGTCAAATAAGACGAAAATGATACTATTCATCGGGTTGAAATTTTTTCAGCATCTAAACGAGGCCTAGCTTTAGTTCCTAGGCTGCAGGCGAGTGGGATCTATAGATGAAAAGTGCACCAAGGACAACTAGAGGGTTGTTGTAAAGGCTAATGAGAGTTAAGAGGAATAGATTAGCAAGCTAGGGATCAGAGAGAAAGGATGCATGCATGGACTGGTCATGCTTCCACATGAGAGCTACTCTTAGCGCGAACAGCACGGCAAGTGTACCACATGGATCGTGGATGCATGCATGTCTACCTGCAGCGAGAGGCTCGCCGCAGCGGCACCGCCAACCAAACCGGCCGGGGGAAGATCTGGGAGCGTTGCACGCCACGCCACGCCGTGCACGCATTACCATGCACGTGACGGCGCGGTGCAAGAACATGCGTTCACTCAGAGTCAAGGCTCAACTGTAATACTTTGGTTGGGCCCGGGTACGATCTTGTCGAATTATGTTAAAACTATGGCTTATCAATGTCAAAACAGGATGGGGTTTCTGAATTATGTTAAAGTTTTGGCTTATTATTTTTTCTATTGAACAGTGACATTGTTTGGTGGGCATCGTTTCTTCACCCCCCTAATAAACATTTTCCTTCTATCTGTAGAATCTTGTGCTTGTTATTTGGTTGTCTCAATTTTGGATCAGTTGTTCTTAGAAATCTTGACACGGACCTCGTATGCCACATCACCGCTACAAATAAAACCCCACTCGGATCAAATCGAGTTCCCCCCAGATCGTGATTCGTGAAGCTGCCAATAATTCCGCAAGGACGAGGTAGCAGATGTGGCTGACTGGCCATAAGATTCCTCATTTGACCATCATATGTAGATGTAGAAGGCATCAGTCTAAATCTCCTTTCTAGTGTAGCCACACACTACATTAATCATGGATGCATGTGGCTTGGGAGTCATACATGTGTGAGTGGAAGCTGCAGGACAACTACAGCCACTGCTCACATGACCTCCAGAAAGTATCACGCCTTCAGCATGTGGGAGGTTCTTGTTCTCACACTCCACAGTGTCAGTCTGCATCATGGACTGCTGCTAGCTTACTGTAATGCTTTCCAGTGAGCAAACCATGCCAGGGTCCTGACTGACTTCCTGTAAACCTGCTGCAGATTCACCAGGATGTTCTGCTTCTGGAGTTGGGACCCAGAATCATGGGGTTCTAGATGCAACACAGCAAACATTCACTTGATTGCAAATATTTTTCATCTGCTCTTTGTCAGTAATCTGGCCTACCAGAAGAAGGATCTACTATTGTCAGTGCTCAGTGTTTACCTAGATCCAGATCCTGGAATGAATTAATTACTCGAGGCTTTCGTGATCCTCAGATCTGTTGCAGCAATTCTCTATTCTTCACAGTTCACAGCTTTGTCGATCCTTCGCTGAAACGTTTCACTCTGCATGTGAATGCAGGAGAGGAGTGATCCACAACACATGCCAAAAGTACAGAATTGTGTATGCTACACCAGTGAAGAACTTTTACAAAGTCCACTGTCAAGAAACAATGTCTGAATTGTATGTCTATATATACAAATACTCTGCTGCTGCCTTCCCAAGAAGTAAACTATGTAGCAGTTGGCACTACGTTTCTCATGTTGACAAAAGTTAGCCAATGACATTAGAAAGGACTTGTCGAATCAACCACTATTCAACGCCATGAAAAAAACATAGCAAAATAGCTTTTAACTATGGACAGCGTTCAGAATCAAGTCCATTTACATCCAAAGTTCGGCTAGGCGGCGCCTAGTCGGCGACTACGTGCGTCTAGTCGCTGGACGAAGCCCGTCGCCGCGACTAGGGGCATAGGCGCGCATCACGGCGCTAGGCGGCGCGGACGCGGCACGGAGGCGCGCGAGCTCGAGTTTGGAGCGCCAAATCGGAGCGCGGGAGGAATTCCCGCGCGGCCAGGCCCGCGCGCGGCCATGAGACCCAGGCGCGGGAGGATTAGAAGGGAGCGCGGCCTGCTCCTCCCGCCGGTCCTGCTCCTCCTCTGCTCGTCCAAGCTCGTCCCCTACTCGTCCTCTGCTCCTCCCCTGCTCCCGCCGGTCCTGCTCCTCCCGCCGGTCCTGCTCCTCCCCTGCTCCTCCTCTGCTCCTCCTCTGCTCCTCCCCTGCTCCTCCTCTGCTCCCGCCGGTCCTGCTCCTCCCGCCGGTCCTGCTCCTCCTCTGCTCCTCCCCTGCTCGTCCCCGACTCGCGCGCCGCCGGTCCTACTCGTCGTCGACTCGCCGCCGCCGTCCTGCTCGTCCTCGACTGGAACCCCTCCCCGCCGGCCACCCCAAGTCCCCAAGGTGAGCTCCCTTCCCTCCCATGCTCCTCTCCCCTCCCATGCCGGCAGCTCCTCCCCTGCTCATCTCCCCTGCATGCTCTCTTTCTTTACAGACCTGAAAAGAGACAACTTCCTGGCCAGTGATGCAAAAACATCACCCCCAGGCAGTACACAGATATCCCTAATAGCTTTAGTATCAGGTGGGAGGTAGATCTTCTCCATTCCATGTCTATGAAACATGCTGATCTGTTGAAATTAAGAATTGATTTGCGAAAGGTGAATAATCAACATGCTGATCTGATGTCTGCTCTGTCATTTTCTTCACAGTTGATTGTAAACATGTTAACATTAAAGCTTCTATTACAATGATTAATCGTTAAAATTTGAGCTATACTAGTGCTTACCTGTCTCTTTGAGCTTGATTCAACTCTTGAATTTGAATGTAGGATGTCGACAGAACAAGGTGTTTCTGCACTAGATGCAACAGGCACTGAGGCAACTAATCTCCTGAAAAGGAACTCAGATGATGTTGGATGGGACTATGGTGTTCTTGTTGATGCTAGCAACAAGGACAAGGTGAAGTGCAAGCTCTGTGACAAGGAGATGAGAGGAGGGATTCATAGGTTGAAGGAGCATTTGGCTCATGAAGGAAAGAATGTGAAGAAATGCACAGCAAGAACACCACAGGCTATGGAGGCTAAAGAGAAGTGCAAGAAGGCACTAGCTGATGCAAAAAGGAAGAGGGAGGAGAAGACTGTTCGTGAGCTAGAAATTAGAGAGGAAGTTCATGTATCTAGGGTTGGAACAGATTCAGATGAAGTTACATGTGTTGGAAGTTCAGAGCCCCACAAATTAGGACCCATTGACAAATGGACACGTGCTATTGATCCTAAAGCTACCAAGTCTGATTCTTTGAAGCAACAACAACTGAACAAGGAACTTTGGAAAGAAAGAACCAATGAGGTGCATAAGTACATTGCAAGATGGGCCTATACACATGGTAAATTGCTAGTATACTATGCTATTTTTATATTTCAAAGTTCATTAGATGTTGTTTTCCTGTACTGAACACTAATTATGCTTCTTTCAATGTTGTGTTGGTAGGAATTGCTTTCAATACATGTGATAATGATGAGTTCAAGCAAATGTGCGAAGCAATTGGACAGTTTGGTCCAAGACTTGTACCTCCAACTCAGGATGCACTGCGAGGGAAGTTGCTGGAAGAAGGATATGAAAGAACCAAGAGTTTGCTGTAGGAGCGTGAAGCCGAGAAGATGAAAAATGGATGTTCTATTATGACCGATGCTTGGTCAGATAGGAAGAGGAGAAGCATAATGAATCTGTGCACCAATTATGCTGATGGAACCTCCTTCATCAGCTCTAAGGAGATGTCACATGTCTCACATACCAGTGAGGTCATCTTTGATCTTGTGGACAAAGCAATTGAAGAGATTGGTCTAGACAATGTGGTGCAAGTAGTGACTGACAATGCCTCTAACAACATGGGAGCAAAGAGGCTATTGGAAGAGAAGAGACCACACATATTTTGGACCTCTTGTGCAGCTCACACAATCAACCTTATGCTCCAAGGAATTGGCAACATGACTCGGTTCAAGAAAGTGGTTGACCAAGCAAAGGCATTTACCATATTTGTCTATGGCCACACAAGGACATTGGAGCGCTTGAGATACTTCACAAAGGGGAAAGAGGTAGTGAGGCCAGGAGTGACTAGGTTTGCTTCAAACTTTCTCACTTTGAGTAGCATGCAAGAGAAGAAGGACCAGTTAAGGAAGATGGTGGTTTCATAGTAGGTGGGACTCATTGAAGGATGTGAAATCAAAGAAAGGAAAAGAGGTAACAGCAACTATATTGAGTCCAAGCTTTTGGAAGGATGTGAAGCTAACATTGACTGTTTTTGAGCCATTGGTCAAAGTCCTCCGTTTGGTTGATGGGGATGTGAGGCCATCCATGGGTTTCCTTTATGGAGAACTACTAAAGGCAAAGAGACAGATCAAAAAGGCCTTTGGAAATATTGAGGCTCGGTTCAGGGATGTAATAGCTGTTATTGACAAGAAGATGAATGGAAGACTTGATTCTCCATTGCATTTGGCAACCTATTTGCTGAATCCTCACTATAGCTATAGTGACCCATCAATCTTTGATCAGCCCAAAATATCAGAAGGGTTTATAGCTTGTGTTGAGAAATTTTATTATCATGATGAGGACATGCAGCATCAAGCTGCCAACATTGAACTAAAGAAGTTTCAGAATAGAGAAGGACCCTTTAGCAAGAAGCTTGCTAAGAATTTTGAAAACTTTGATTACAACCCAGGTAGAGGTACTTCCTATAAGCTTGCATGGATCATGGCTGTTTGTTGTTTGTTGTTTTCTAAACTAATAGAGGTGTTTTTTTATTTCAGCATCATGGTGGAGACTGTATGGATATGAAACACCAGCTTTACAGAAGATGGCTACAAGGATCCTATCTTTGACATCAAGCTCTTCTGGTTGTGAAAGAAATTGGAGTGGGTTTGAAGGGGTTAGTACTAACTACCTATCTATTATGAACATTTCTGTTTTAGGCTTTCAGCAGCATTACAATTAAATTGTAGAACTGAGAATGCTCTTTTTAAATTGTAGATACACACTAAGAAGAGGAATAGGCTTACTACAACCCGCCTCAACAAGCTGGTGTATATCCAATTCAACTCGAAGCTGCTTAGTAAGAGAGAAAAGATCAAGTCAAACAAAATCACTGATGTTCTCTTGTCTAGTAATACAACTGAAGCTCAAGGTTTTCTCCAAGAGGGTGGGGATGATTGTGCATTAGCTGACTTTAGAGATGGGGAGGAAGATGAGATGGAAGGTACCGGGATACCTTGGTCTGTCATTGGAGAGGCAGTGGGAGCAGATGAACAGCTTGAGCTGCGTAGAAGTGCAAGAGTGAGGGAGCTCTATGAAGGAGAAGAATTTGAGTCCGAAGAAGAAAAGTATGACGATGAGGATGTGAACTACATTGAAGAAGAAATATGAACCGCAGCTGTGTCACTTTGTGTCTGTGTGTCTTCTTTTGTAATTTGTGAGACCTGAACTAAGAACTATGTGCCTGTGCTGTTCTTTATTTATAAATTGTGTTGTGCACCTGTATTACTGTCCTATCTACTTGTATTGTAATTACCAGCTACTGATATGGTGTGCTCATGGATGGGAGGCTGCTGAAATCATCCAGATAAGGCACAACTTAGTGTTTTCTATTTTTTTTTTGGATGACCAGCTAGCTGTCTATTGACTAATTTACTAACTACTAGCTGTCAAAATGTGTTGCAGGAGGCAGAAGCTAGGAACATGCAAGAAAGCAAGAATAAGCCAGCTAGAAATCAGATATGTCTATTGGCCCTCTTTTTCTACTTACTCATTACTGTGACTCATATAGTCATATATAGTTATATACATAATATATATATAATTTATGGCTATATTGCAAAAACGTCTAGGAAAACGCCTAGGAGCGCCTAGGACCGAGTACTCCTGACTAGGCATTAGGCAATAGGTCAGCGTCTGGATTCCACCTAGCGTCTAGCTGAACTTTGTTTACATCTATATACAACAGCTTTTTCTTTGCACATGTCCATGGAGTGTATGAAGGTGTCAGGTCGCAGTCACGAATCAACAACCAATATACATCAAAGCTCAGAGGCACAACAAAAACAAGGGTAAAATCTGACACTATTAACATCATATATGCAAAATCAGTGGATGAAAGGAAAAAAAAGGAATAAGTTTAGTATTGTATTAGAGAAAACTCCCAAACTTTGTTTCTAAGTAGTCTCTGAGATAAGACAAACTTCAAATAGATCATCGCCATCTTTTCCTGCATTGATACAATAATGTTGCAACCATGGGTGAGACAGATAATATAGCCTTCATAGTATTCTGGAGGAATACAAAAATTAATAAAACCTACCAATTTCTGCCTTAATCCCAGGACCAAAAAAGGAGGTGAATTTAGCCTGCAGAAAAATATGTGCAAGGCATCAATACTCAAATAATCTTACATGCTCAATTCTGCCATTATGGATTTTGGGTAAAAAGACAAGATGTGTTTCGTGGTGTAACAGCTTAGCTATTCAAGATAGTACACCCCAACAGACAATATAAGCAGCATCCCTACATGGATGAAGCATCTTCGGTGGTTGTGCTGTTAATTTTTGAGAGAAAAGTTTAAGAGCTTCGTTTGTCAGCAGGAATAATATTTAGAGCAGTTGGATTGTTTGTGCAACAAGATTCGTTCAACATCATATAATTTTGGGTAAAGTGGTAGCCATTGTCCAAAGATGTGGAAATAACTCCTTAGTTGAAAGGAACTAAGCTAGGCTTACTCAGTGGGAGGTGTGGGTGTACAAATCCACCATCCATGTTCAAGTCCTCTTCAAATTGATTTGGGGTGCCTTATTCTTATTATTTATAATGACACCTAGTCCCTCCTAGGTTGGTCGTTTTTATTCAAAACCTATTTTTTAAATAGTTGACTGTTTAGGAAATCTCATCTATTTCAGACTCAAACTGCTTCTAATATTTCTATACTTAACACAATATTAGTATTAACTCCGCCTATGGTGGGGTTCCTTTGGTGTCCCAACATAGCAGGTCCCAAGCCCTGGTAAAGGAGGAGGGTTATGTTAGGCGCGGTGAACCAATGTAAAAACTTAGCCACTTTAGTGGAGATGAAACCCAAAAGAATCCTGTTGGGGCATAACCCTTTTAGCGACGCGCCATGTCGGAACCCGGGTACGGTGTTAAATGAGCAAGGGCCAGGTCGTCACCCCCGTGACGTGCCGTGTCACGATCTGGACATGGTGTCAAGTGAGCAAGGATCGGGTCGTCGCATCCTTAGTGGCACGCCACATCGGCGCCCGGGTGTGGTGCAAAATGAGCAAGGGTCTTCACACCTACCTCGGCGGGTGCGAAGGGTAAGGAAGCTAGTCAAGCCAACTAGGATCCGTTTAGGTAGCTGGAATGTAGGGTCCCTTACATGCAAGTTAAGAGAGTTAGTGGACACATCGGTTAGGAGGCGTGTAAATATCTTATGCGTCTAAGAGACTAAATGAAAGGGACAGAAGGCGAATGAGGTGGACAATACCGGCTTCAAGCTTTCGTACACAGGAACAACTTCAAATAAAAATGGAGTAGAAGTTTTGATTGATAAGAGCCTCAAGGATGGTGTGGTGGAGGTAAGAAGGCAAGGGGATAGGATCATCTTAGTTAAACTTGTCATTAGTGATATGGTCTTAAACGTAATTAGTGTGTATGCCCCCAAAGTAGGCCATGATGAGAGTGCTAAGCGGCTTTTCTGGGAAGACTTGGATCGCTTGGTTAGAGCTGTCCCTAGTAGCGAGAAGCTCTTTATAGGAGGTGATCTTAATGGCCATATAGGCACATCAAGTGCAGGTTTCGAGGCGGTTCATGAGGGTTTCAGATATGGTAGTAGGAACCAGGAGAGAGAGTAAGTCTTAGACTTCGCCATAGCTTTTGATCTGATGATAGCTAACACTTTCTTCCGTAAGAGACAGTCCAATTTAGTGACCTTTAGTAGCGGCTAGTACTCTAGTCAAATCGACTTTGTCCTTACAAGGAGGGATAAACGAACATGCGTGGACTATAAGGTGATACCTGGAGAATGTGTGGTCGCTCAACACGAGCTGATGGTGGCTAACTTCCGCTTTCTAGTGCAAGCTCGTGGGAACAAACAAGCTAGGGTTGCTAGAACGAAGTGGTAGAAATTAGAAGGGGAGGCATCAAAGGTCTTTAAGGAAAAAATCATTGAAGATGGCCCTTGGAATGATAAAGGCGATGCAAACAACATGTGGGAGAAGATGACAACATGCATTCGGAAGGTTGCTTCAGAGGTGCTTGGAATGACCAAAGGGAGCGAATGCGACTCGAAAGACACTTGGTGGTGGAATGAAGATGTGCAAAAGGCTATTAAGGAAAAGGAGTGCTATAAGCGCTTGTATCATGACAGGTGTGCAAACAACATAGAGAAGTACAAGGTGGCAAAGAAGACTGCAAAACGAGCAGTGAGTGAAGCAAAGGGGCGGGCCTATGAGGACCTTTACCGACGTTTGAGTACGAAGGAAGGAGAGAAGGACATTTATAGGATGGCTAAGGCTCGCGATAGGAAGACAAGGGACTTCAACCAAGTCAAGTGCATAAAGGATGAGAGGGAGTAACTCTTGGTGAAGGAGGATGAGATCAGACATAGATGGCAAGAGTATTTTGATAAATTGTTCAATGGTGAGAACGAGAACACCACCGTTCAGCTGGACGACTCGTTTGATGACACTAACAGACGCTTTGTGCGGAGGATTCAAGAATCAGAGGTCAGAGAAGCCTTGAAAAGGATGAAAGGGGGCAAAGCGATGGGCCCTGATGGTATCCCAATCAAGGTGTGGAGATGTCTCGGGGATATAGGTATAGTATGGCTAACCAAGATGTTCAACAATATCTTTCGATTGAACAAAATGCATGAGGAGTTGAGAAGAAGCATATTGGTACCAATCTACAAGAACAAGGGAGATATCCAAAGTTGTACTAATTATCGAGGAATTAAATTGATGAGCCACACTATGAAGTTATGGGAAAGTCATCGAGCAGCGCCTGCGAGGAACGACGCAGATATCAACGGCGATTAGACCGGCTATGTTGTATGGAGCAGAATGTTGGCCTACAAAGATTCGACATGTTCAACAACCGAGTGTTGCAGAAATGCGTATGTTGCGATGGATTTATGGTCACACAAGAATGGACCGAGTTCGGAACGATGATATACGTGATCGTCTAGAGGTAGCACCAATTAAAGAAAACCTTGTCCAACATCAGTTGAGGTGGTTTGGCCATGTCCAAAGGAGACCTCCAGAGGCACCAGTGCATTGTGAAGTCCTAAGCTAAGCTAATAATATGAGGAGAGATAGAGGAAGACCGAAATTGACATAGAAAAGGCAATAAAAAGAGATTTGAAAGCTTGAGATATAACTAGAGATCTATGTTTGAATAGAAGTACTTCGAAAGCAGCTATTGAAGTGCTTGAACTGTGACTTGGGACTTTTGGTGGATTTCAACTCTAGCCTACCTCAACTTGCTTGGGACTATGTTGTTGTTGTTGTTAATACAATATTAGTATTGTTTCATGCTTCAGACAATACAGATAACTAAAGAAGGTGTTTTCACCTGTCTCTTCTCAAAATCAGATAGCTCCAATGCTTTGGCTTCAAATACGAGTACTAAACTGTATTTCCCATCCTCAGTTACCTACATTGAAAATATTAATGTGAATTTTGTAAGAGAGAAACACGCCAAGGAAATTGAGCTGGCCATTTAGTAACTCATGTAGATAATTTGTAGACTGAAAAACAGAAGATGTCCATCCTAACTTGAAGCATAAAATGATTCAGTAATATCCTATAGTGACAAATGTCAAATCCACAATGACTACCAAAGGGTCTCTAGCTGAGTTGGTTAGGTGGCTTGAGTAGCACTCCTCAGGTGCTCAATCTCTCTTTTGACTTTGAAATAGAGTTTCTTTATCAATACATTGTTTCTTTTACATATTCAATTCATAACATCCCTTTTCAATCCATAATCAAGAATAATTAGGATTTTTAAAAAAAGGTAAAGGGTCCACTCATAGGAAAACCTAACATTTCCTTGCATTATATTTTAATCGTCTAATTAGATTGGAGAATCCTTCCAATTAACCAATTAAGAAGTTATGCCCGTTGCAGAAAATCAGAATTTTCTCCCCGTGGGATCGAATTTTTAGACTGGGGTTAAAAAATCCCCTGCCCCATACCAAAGCATACGGTTGTGGTCCCGGTCGTGGTTGTTCCCACATGGGCTACGGTGCTGCTGTGTATGGGTGGGACAAGGGTTTGGAGGTTTTCTTGACCTGCGTGAGAAGATCTTAATGAGTGCCCCGGGGCTATCTTACTTCCCGCAGATCGATTTTTTTAATCCACAATGACGCACACCACACAAATTGTGTGGATTGTCTGAAGTCTATTTGGTCCACGTAGTTGATTTCCCTAGACTAGTATGAATTTGACTCAACTCTTAAAAGTCGGTACATTATACAAAACCCAAAATGAAATGTAATTACAATTTGCAATATATGAAGATTACCACTTCCAAGAATAAAACGAACAGACATTGAACTTACTTCTTCTCGAATCTTTTGTAATATAGGTGCATTACGTCTAGGAATGCCACCACCCTACCATGTACGGGAGAAATGAGCCATAAGATAACAACAAAATCCTTACCACGAAAGAGAGACATTTTGTAAGACATATCAGTGGCCATTTGCATAGCTTGAAAATGGCCCGTGACAATAAAGAAAAACAATGTTAATTTCATGAAATGGACAGAATGAAGAATTACCAAACCATATTGAAAGATTCTCTGTAGTGCTTCATCCAGGTGTTGCTCATCACCATATCTAAAACGTGTAACATCACTCCTGACCTAGAGATAAGCAACTATGTCAGATTAAACAAATGGCAACGTAGAAATTTGCTGTTATTTGAATGCATGCTTGATCCTTCTATGCTATATTGTCAGTTCAGATCACAACTTCAATTCTTTTCCTTGAAAACGCGTGAAAATATTAATAACCAAAAGGCCAAGTTCAGGCATGAGAGCAAGAGCTTAAACGATAATGCACTATTAGCTCTAAAACATATGCTGAACCATTTTGATAATTACTGATTAGAATGATTTAGCATTTACAAAAATTTCACCAATGATCTAAGCTACCAAAGTGTGCTGCAAAAGAATCAAATATATCATCAAGCTTTAGTTGTATTCACTATCGGGGATTGTGGTTGGACGTAAGTTTAAATGATATTGTGATGCCAAAATTTATTAAATTTCTTATATCTATCTAAATAAGTGACAGTCAATATCACTTTGGCAAGAAACAAAAAATAATCAAGGAGTTATTTGTTTGCCTTAGTCAGATCCTCCATGTAGATTGCTGGAAATTAACTAAGAATCTTAGTATTAACACTTTTCTTTTTTGATCCTCAAGACTGAAACGTCTGACTTCATGGTGTATTATCTAGGTGGCGTTGAAATAGTGTCAGTTTCTTTTCCCATCTATGCACTATGCAGAATACCTCTTTTCCATACAAATTTCAAGTTCATCTCATTTTGAAGTTCCACCTTCAGGAAACTGTTGTTAATATAGCCAAATTTTACTTACGACAACAATATAACAGAATATAAACAGTTCACAACATCATACTAAGTAGTTATGTTTGATTGTATAAAAGAAATATTACCTGCTTCAGAATAGGGGTAGCACACTTTTCTCTTAGAGCAAAGGCATCAGCGTAGGTTATGCAGGGCACTGGTTTCAGTTCTGCATACTGCATTTAGAAAATTCAGAATGAAAACATACAGCAGCAAAGAAACTGAGCAGCTTCAACCTAATAAATTGCTAAATCACTATCACCCAATTGAGATTCTAGGTACAAGCTGCATCCCAAACTTAATATCAAGCACGAAACATCAAGCCACATAATTTAGAGAAGACGAATGACGGTCATAGGCACCCGTAGAGTTTGAGAGGATCGTCCCTATAGATGTCATCCAGTAATGTCTTGTACATAAGGAGAGTTCTTGCCTTCAAGGCCATGCCGATGATTGTGAGAGGAAACCCGTAGGTTAGCAGCAAAGCTGACCACTCCGAACCAGGAAGCAGGTTGAAATACGACCCGAATCCGTACCTGAGATGCAAGAACACATGACCTCCACGACACATCATTCTGAATCTCTTAGACTGACAAGACTGGAAAAATTCAGAACTCACGACAGGAGCGAGAGCCCAACCCCCAGCCCAATCACACCGAAGGACACCTGCAAACGACGGCAGATTCAGCATTTGATTGCTCGGGGTGACAACCGCCACGGCGCTGCAACCATGTTCCCAGAAGCAAGAAATATCCGAGGCTGCCCACCTTGGCGAGGGAGAACTCATCGTCCAGGACGACGGCCTTGCCGGCCGCGGAGGCGGGCACGGCGGGCGGGGAGGACGACTCCGCCGCGTGGACCGGCGCGACGGCGAGCCCTGGCCGCCGGGTCGGAAGGGATAGGGACACATGGCTTGTCCGGCGGCGAGGGGAAGCTGGCGCCGGAAGCACGGCAAGCGCTCGGACCGCGTGCGCCACGCACTGCAGAGACATCTCTCCCTCGCTCTCTTTCTCCGCCGCGCGTCAACAGCAGTAGCGAGTGATTTTTGAGGTGTTCGCGCTGCAAATAAGTGTTTTTTTTTTTCCTCCAGGGCAGCTTTTGGATGGGGACGAAGTGACGAACGGGAGGAGATGGCCGTGGCCCCGTGGCTGGGGTTTTGGCGCGTGGAGAGAAGAATGAGTGGATCACCCACAAACCGACAGAGCCAAATGAAATCCGAGCCTCCCATCTCTAGCGACCCCTATATTGGCCCAGCGCGCGTCAATTCAGATAATAAAATCACATTAATAACAGATAATAAATTCATAGTTAAACATTCATCAATCTCACTTAAATAGAGTTCACTGGAACAATATACACAATATACATTAGATCACAAGTGACAATGTGGGTTTTTGACTTAGAAAATACTAGGTGCATACCCCGCACGTTGCTGCGGGAATTACGGATTAGTAGATTATGTGGTACGATGACGTAGACAACAAAATGCTTATGTGTCTCGCTGACATGGACACTATAGTTGCATGTGCTAGTGGATTTAATTGTATGTGATAGTGCATTGCCAAGTTGGAAAGTTTATATGTTGAAATAAATAACTAATGGGATTTTGCTTAGTGGATTTTAATGGTATGTGATAGTATATTGTCTAATTGGACAACTTGCATGTTGAGATAAATAGCTAATGAGGTTTTGCTTTATAAGAGTATAAGATATGTGATGCAAGTATGCCTTATTTTTTTCTATACTTAGCGATCCATGTAAGCTTATTAGATGATAGGAAGAAAAAGAGGCTATACTCAAAAGCCTTTGGTGAGGATCCAATACAAGAAAATTATGAACGATTTGAGATCATCACTTGAGGAACTTAACTTTTGTTTTCAAAACTTATCAAAAACCTCCGGAGATGAAAGCATAATTAAGGACAAGAGAAGGGTTCTCTTTCAAGCCGTTCTATCTCTCCGGCACCTAAGACAAAGAGAAGGACAAAAGCACCATGCGTAAGAAGGTAAAATGAGTGAGAGCTAGCTTTGCTAACTTGTTCAAATTTTGGAAAAGCAAAGGTACATTTGAGGAAAAGAACATTGTAGCAACTCCTGATCCACCGAACCTAAGTCTAATTCTTGCTTCGGGACGAGCAAGAGTTTAGCTTCAGGGAGTCATTGACGGCCACAAAATGCTAATTTCGACCGTCAATTACTGTGGAAATAAAAGGACTAGCATCACTAACATGTATATTTGTTTCCGAATAACGTAGTTCCACATTTACTTGGAGAATTTTGATTACATGTTACTTCTCACAAATAAACACATGGAATAAGACGAAGGAACCCACTTTTAATCCTCTGACACATCACCAACATTTGTGTAAAGAGCCAAAGGCCACTTCAACTCCAATTTGGCCCAAATGAGAGGCAGGTAGGGAAGAATTTGACCACAAGGCCCTGGTGGGCCACCCCACCAACGTTGGCCTCAGTGGAGCCCACCAAGGATCGGCTGATCCCTGGCCCAAAGGGGATTCGAGCGAACCCCTATGGGCTCCTCCTAGGCCCAACCGCCTCTAGGATCTCCCAATCGACGCTAGGGGTACATCTATGTAGTTGAAGCCCGAGGCGGTTAATCCAAGGGTTGACCGATCCTAGGGGAGAGGCAGTTCGGCTGATACCTTGGGATCTCCCCTCAGTGCGATCTTCAGTGAACTGCCTTAGGGGGTCATTCCCACCTATAAAAGCATAGTGTGACCCATGTATTCGACACCACACATCAGAGCTACAAATCCTGCACTTGTAACCCTAGTTTCCAAGTCCTTAGTGGACAATTAGTTCTAGGAAGCTCAAGTAGATCAGGAGGTGTTCTTGGTGGGTCTAGCTCTCTAATAAAAGCTTAACCATCTTGTATTACCTTTCAATCATCGATGGAATATTCATCTTGTTCTTGCAATGTTCATCATGTTCATGCTACTTTGATCCTACTAGTTCATTGTTCTTATGTTCTTATGAGTTTGTTCATAAGAGAACATTATCTTGAAGTGATCTTGCTTATACTAGTTCTTCATTCTAGTATGATCTTAATCATGTTTGTTCATCATTCAACATCTAGTATGATCAAGTTGATATATGTTCATCGTTCAAGAACTAGTTCGATCTTATTAGTATGTTGGTTTCCAAAGTTTATCTATTTGACTTATGCAAATGCCTTGTTAGGGTTTTGATTCATGCTACGATGTTGGTTTGGTGAGCTCTCAGGTTTGATCTTGTTCTTTCCGAGAGGATAAGAGTGGTGCCGATTAGTCTAAGTGTGGTACTTAGGTTAGTGAGCACCATCAAATATGAACGTAATCCTCCATGGTTTATAGGGGTAGGCGACAGGTGGTGATAGCCCTGTCCATCCCTTGTAATCTCCCATATTCGGTTATGGCATAGGCGCTTGGCCATAAGAAGTTATTCCATGGGCTACATAAAACTAGTCCAGTGAGGTATCACCGATACATCTATTGGGCATGGAATCAAGGCACTAGCTATGTACTTTAATATTCATTCATTTATTCTTTAAGACCAAAGGAATCAAGATGATGTATGATTAACTTGCTTGCTATAGTTATTGTTTACTAGACTTAGGATTATTCTTTATAGAGAGCAGACTCTATGTGTGTATCACAATACGAATATTATCATCTTTTACCCCTACTTAGACTTTGATGCTTAGTTATGCTATGATCGTAAGTATGTCAATAGTCATACCATCCTTCCCTATGGTAAAAATATAAATAACGATACCTGAAATACTCCCGGTGAAATGCTACAATAGTATCTATGCGCTTGCAGGTTATATCTGTAAACGTTAAGAATACCAACATGGCATTAGTTCTTCGATTGGGCTGTGGCTTTCTTGTTACATGGCACTAGGCCTCAAAAATGCATTTTCAAAGTTCGTGGACCTAAATGACACACTGTGACAAGATCATGGACCCTTGGTGTATTTAACTCTTTATTTTATCCCAAGGGAAAGCGGTAGCCAGGAATGATAATAAATAAGGGATCTTATATTTACCACAACTTAGTGTCAAATAGTGTAGAGGGGTAATCAAATATTAATTGGAAGGATGATGAAACAAGTCAAGATAAAGATAGCTCAAGATAACTAGTAAGGTCTAGCTAAGTGGAAGGACAACGAGAGAGTAAAGGATTCCTATTCAACTTTTTAACTCTACTTCTATGGTTCTATCTTAATCTCACAATTGCAACTCTGACCCAAAGTGACTACCTTTTTATGGGGTATTACATTTTAAGAACTTGCCTACAACACATGGTGGAATACAAAGGCTACATAGGGCTGTCACTGTCACGACCCAAAATGTCATGCCAATTTTTTTCACAAGCATCATGAGCATAAAATGCACCTAAAAATTCCTATAATAAAAAACTTTGCATGTTACTTCTAAAACTTGCTGAGCATCATGTGCATTTTAAATTTAAATTAGAAATTAACTTGTGCAAATTGGAATGAACTGCTCACTGTTGGTTCTGGCGGAGTGTCTATCACATTTGATGGAGTGTCTGTCAAGCCAAATGCACATACTGATAGTTGTCAGGTTTTGTGAGCGCACTTCGTGCACTAACGGACTGTCCACAAAATCACAGCAACACCTATCCCATGCAATTTGCTTTGCTGTCTCACCCACACACACTGGGCCCACACATTAGCCCACCTCCCTGTCGATACGGGACCCACGAGATACCCCACAGGGAAGGGAGAAGATCTAGTCTAACTAGGATTCTTTCTATGTAATCTTAGTAGTAGTATTATTCTGTAATCCTACTAGGAGCTCTTATTGTAAACCGACTAGGACTCTGGCCTCCTGACTATATAAAGAAGGGCGGAGTTCCTGGAGAAGGGACTTAGATAACGCAACACTTGACAATCAATTCAACGCAAAGGCTAACGCCGAACTGGACGTAGGGCTATTACTCGATCACGATCGAGGGTCCGAACTAGGATAAATCGACTATCTCTTGC
The DNA here is from genome assembly GCF_019320115.1 of Miscanthus floridulus. Classification (NCBI taxonomy): domain Eukaryota; kingdom Viridiplantae; phylum Streptophyta; class Magnoliopsida; order Poales; family Poaceae; genus Miscanthus; species Miscanthus floridulus. Next base: position 126,873,858 of record NC_089587.1, read on the forward strand.
GTTTACCGTCGAGTTCTGCATACGCTGAAGCCCGAACAAACTACCCCGGGTACCCCCATGGTAGGCTATCGGTGGTAAAACATCGATAGCTGGCGTGCTAGGTAGGGGCTTTCAGCGAATTTGCATCTGAGAGCTCGACGGACGTCGACAAGATGATCTTCTCGACGGGATCAACCTTCATCTTTGGTTCATGGATCTATGAGGCCAACAACGATGGCAAGCTCCAAAGCCGTCTCCTCGAAGATTTAGATCACCATGAAGACCTTTCTATTTCGGCGACTACGACAGATCAACTCGTTGGAAGATTCACGCAGCTCGTGATGTCCGATCTAACTCAGATTTCGCAGCTTTGCGCATCTGACTCAAACTCAGGCTCCGCATCTGAGACAGAGTCTTTACCGGGTTCTTTCAAGAAACCAAGTTCTTTTTCGGCAGGGCTCCAGAGCGCGGACTTGGTCTATCAAGAATACAACTCAGAGTACACTCGGAGTCCTTTCAAGAAGTCGGGTCCTTTTCCATTCGGACTAAACAACATGGCAAAATCTTATCAGGCACGGCCCGAAGGATCCCTCGATCCAGTGCTTAGAATGCCACTAAAAGGAGCTCAGGAAGGTCTCGTACTAACTATAACATCTCAAGACTGCATCGTCCACTGGCCAGGTTCTGTTCCTGAGGATAGCGGTACTCGACTAGTCGGCACGACGACAACAACAATTCTACCCTACCACGAAGGAGACTCGATCTACGACCTTGAAGCCTCTACTAAAGTTATCAACAACTCCGACAGTGTGAAAACCAACGCCGATAACAGAATAATTCACGCACAAGAAGTATTCATGGTTCGCCGTCCTCGATCACCATTGGTCCCCCCAGAAGCACCTGACATCAGGTCATCGGACGAATCTGAGTCCAACATATCACCCTTTATCTAGGGGCACGATGGTGAGACCGAGAATCTGAAGCAAGCCAGAAAAAGAAGAAACAAATTGAAACAAGGACGCCAACGCCGTGCTAGGCAGCGCAAGGAAGCTTGGATCAGATATGAGTCAGATCTAGCCGAGTACAATAGAAGAAAATCAGAGCAAGAAGTCGAAGAAAGGCGCGCGGCGAATACACCCTACAATAGGATTCGAGAAGCAATAGAGGAACTTGAAGCGACCTCACATCCCAGTGAAAACAGGAACAACTCCGAGACTTTCTTCGGTCAGCAGCCCTAAGGACGCATGACGGAAAGACATGCTCAAAACTACCTGCCAGGTCAACATCTCATAGGAAGGAAGATCAAAATCAAAGGAAGTCCGCTTTCGAGAGACTTGGACCAAGTGGAAGTCACAATAGAGAAAGTAGAAGGGACCATAGTCAAACTACCGAGTCGAACAACCAAGGAAGATCAGAAGCGAAGCACCCATTTAGACATCCCCGCAGAACTACTCTCACCAAAACGACAGTTGGCAGGAAGGAGGAGCTGAATCAGAATACAAAGAAGCTAGAACGCACGATAGATTCCCCTATTTTGCAAACAGACTTGCTTCAATACGACTACCTCATAAGTGTAAGCCGTCCAACCACTCTAAATACGATGGCAAGACCAAACCAAGACAGTGGCTCAGGATTTACTTGTAGTCGATTGAACTAGCCGGAGGAGATGACGATATCAAGACCTTGTTCTTTCCCATGGCCCTAGAAACCATGCCCCTCCAATGGTTCGACAAATTAAATCCAGGGTCAATCAGAAATTGTGAGGACTTGCAAAGAGTTTTCTGTGAAAATTTCATGGGTATCATTACGCACCCCATCACCCACGCAGAATTAAAATGACTCAAGCAAAAAGGAGGCGAAAGTCTCAGGAACTACTATCGACGATTTGGTGAACTACGTGCTCAAGTACATGACATCACCCAACGAGAAGTAATCGAAGCTTTCTCTCACGGAATCATGGCTAGGTGGCAATTTTAGGACTTCTACAAAGAAAACCCAAGAAACAATGAAGAATTCAGACACATAGTAGAAAAGATGATTACTACAGAGGAGAAGACACAAGAAAGGTTCCCGGATAGAAACAACCAAGACAACCCGGACAAGCAAAATCATCGAAACATCAGACATCAGAAAAGAAAATATGGACCAGACAACACCGTAGCGGTGACTGACAAATCAAGGAAGTTTTCCAAACCTAGAAGGTATGATGACATTGAAAACATGCATTGCATCTGGCACCCTAAAAGAAATCACACCATCAAAAATTGCTACACCTTCAATGATCGATACACAAGAAAAGATAATAAGGTAAACACTAAAGAAGACAATCAGAAAAAAGATGAAGACAACCATGAGGACAAGGGATTCCAAAAATCCAGGGGGACAGTAGCAGTAATCTTCGTTGGGGCCCCAGATTCTAGAAGCAAACATCAAGAAAAGCTAGCTCTACGAACCATCATGGCAGCAGAACTGGCTACTCCAAGATATCTCAATTGGTCACAGTATCCAATCCAGTTTTCAAGAGAAGACCAATGGACTAGCGTAGGAAACACAGGCCATTACCCACTGGTTCTAGATTCAACTATCGCTGGTATGACTGTCACAAAAGTACTAATCGATGGGGGAGCCGGACTCAACATCATTTTTTCAGAAACGCTAAGGAAGATGGGACTACAACTCGCCGGGATGATTACACCAATGAGCACCCCTTTTTATGGGATAGTACCTGGCAAGGCAGCCATGCCACTTGGACAAATTACTCTACCGGTTACTTTTGGAACTCCCTCAAACTATCGAACAGAGTTCATCAAGTTTGAAGTTGTAGATTTCGATTCATCATATCTCGCAATCCTCGGGTGCCCAGCACTAGCAAAATTCATGGCGATACCACATTATCCGTACCTATTGCTTAAGATGCTAGGGCCTAACGGTGTCCTTTCCCTTCGAAGTGATTTGAAGCGTGCTTTTGACTGCGATGTTCAGGCAATTCAAATTGTAGCCAAAGCATAAGCCACCAATGGTAGAAAAGAAATAGCCACTATTGCCACAGAAATGAGCCTAGAAGAACTAGAGATACCGGCTAAAAAGCCCATCATCCTCGCACCACCAAAAGAAGTCGACGTCAAGCAAATTGACCTAGGCACCGGTGATCCCTCCAAAACAACAACCATCAGCGCCCACCTCTCGGCAAAATAGGAACTTGCGCTCACCAACTTTCTTTGGGACAACAAAGATATCTTCGCTTGGAAGCCAGCCGACATGCCAGGTGTCCCAAGAGAGTTGGCTGAGCACAGAATCGATATCAATGAAGGCTCCAAGCCTGTGAAGCAACGGCTATGACGATTCTCACCCAACAACAAGGCAGCAATTAAAAAAGAAATCACAAAGCTAATGATAGCCAAATTCATCAAAGAAATCCTTCATCCAGATTGGCTAGCAAACCCTGTTCTAGTACAAAAAAAGAATATGGACGAGTGGCGCATGTGCGTCGACTACACTGATCTCAACAAACACTGCCCAAAAGATCCATTCGGGCTACCACACATTGATCAGATAGTTGATTCAACAGCAGGATCAGCCCTATTATCCTTTCTTGATTGCTATTCAGGATCACCAGATTGCATTAAAGGAACAAGACTGGAGTAGAACATCTTTCATCACTCCGTTCGGTGCCTACTGCTATAAGACCATGTCGTTTGGACTCAAGAATGCTGGTGCCACATACCAAAGAGCTATCCAAATGTGCCTTGGTGATCAGATCGACGAAAACATAGAGGCATACGTGGATGATGTAGTAGTAAAAACAAAGAACCCGGACACACTAATTGAAGACTTAAAGCAAACCTTCGAAAACCTAAAAAGGTGGAGGTGGAAATTGAACCCAAACAAGTGTGTATTCGGAGTTCCTTCAGGACAACTACTCGGATTCTTGGTCAGTCATCGTGGAATCGAAGCCAGCGCCAAGCAAATTTGAGCCATAACAGAGATGGGCCCTCCTCGAAGTGTCAAAGATGTGTAGAAACTAACAGGCTGCATGGCGGCCCTCAATCGTTTCATATCAAGAGTCGGCGAAAAAGGGTTACCTTTCTTTAAACTACTAAAGAAGACAGACAAGTTTGAGTGGACAGAAGAAGCCAACGAAGCTTTCAAAAGACTTAAGGCATACCTCACCTCCTCGCCCATTCTCACACCTCCAAAGAAATATGAAGACATGATGCTGTACATTGCGGCAACTTCTACTGTGGTCAGCACAGCGATAGTCATAGAAAGAGAAGAAGAAGGACGCATATATAAAGTACAATGCCCAATATACTACATCAGCGAAGTACTGTAAGAATAAAAAATCTGGTACCCGCATGTGCAAAAACTACACTACGCCCTCCTGATCACTTCACGCAAGCTTCGCCACTATTTTGAAAGCCACAAGATTACCGTGGTGATAGATTTCCCACTCGGAGACATCCTACACAATAGAGACGCAATAGGGCGCATATCTAAGTGGGCAGTTGAACTTGGTGCTCTCAATATCGATTTCACCCCATGGAAGGCAATTAAATCTCAAGCCCTTGCCGATTTTGTTGCCAAGTGGACAGAAATTCAACAACCTATGTCAAATACCATCCTTGACCATTGGAAAATGTACTTTGATGGATAACTCAAGCTAGGCGGAGCCGGTGCAGGTGTTCTCTTCATCTCTCTAGACAGAAAACAACTCAAGTATGTCCTTCAGATATTATGGCAAGCTACAAACAATGAAGCAGAATACGAAGCCCTCATCCATGGGCTCCGAGTGGCATTACCCTTGGAATCAAGCGATTACTCGTATATGGCGATTCGGCAGTAGTCGTCAACCAAGTCAACAAAGATTGGGACTGCACCAAAGAAAACATGGGCGCTTACTGTGCTGAAATACAAAAACTCAAAAAACATTTTCAAGGATTGGAAATTCTACATGTCCTGCGCGATTCTAATATTGCAGCAGACGTCCTCGCCAAGCTCGGATCGGACAGGGCGAAGGTCCCACCCGACGTATTCATAGAGGAGTTATGAGCTCCCTCTATCAAACAACCCGGTGAGATAACCCCTGAACTCCCAGCTAAAGGCACCCAGATTTTTGTAATCACCACCTCATGGACCTAGGTTTTTATCGATTACATCAAAGAGAATAAGTTGCCAGTAGATAAAGCGGAGGCTACCCGAGTTGTTCACAGAAGCAAGAACTACGTCCTAGTAGGGGACAAGCTGTACAGAAGAGCTACATCATCAGGAGTACTCCTAAAATGTGTCTCGTTTGAAAAAGGCAAGGAGATCTTAGATGAAATACACTCAGGTTGCTGTGGAAATCATGCCGCTTCAAGAACACTAGTCGGCAAAGCATTCCGCATCGGATTCTACTGGCCAACCGCTTTGAAAGATGTAGAAGAACTCATCAGAAAATGCAAAGGTTGTCAAATGTTTGCAAGACAAGCTCATGTACTAGCTCACAATCTCATCTGCATCCCACCCGCTTGGCCTTTCTCCTGTTAGGGGCTGGATCAAGTAGGACCTCTCAAGAAAGCAAAGGGCAGTTTCGAGTACATCTTTGTAGCAATTGACAAGTTCACCAAGTGGATTGAATATAAACCACTCGCAAAATACAGCACAACCAAAGCAGTCAAGTTCATCCAAGACATTATGCACCATTTCGGCATGCCCAATCGAATCATCACAGATTTGGGTTCTCCCTTTATAGCTACAGAATTCCAAAGTTGGGCACATGATTGTGGCTTCGGCATAGATTACGTATCAGTCGCACATCTAGAAGCCAACGGATAGGTAGAAAGGGCTAATGGAGTCATACTAGCCAGATTAAAACCAAGATTGTATGAAGAACTAGTGGACTATGGATCCAAATGGATTGAAGAATTACCCAAAGCAGTATGGGGGCTACGAACTCAAATAAGCAGAGCCATCGGATATTCACCTTTCTTCCTAGTTTATGGATCAGAAGCCGTACTACCTGCCGACTTGATCTGGATGTCACTAAGGATAGAACAATATGACGAAGGAGAAGCAGAACACACACGAAGATTAGAACTCGATAGTACAGAAGAAGTCAAAGTAAACGCTACCCTTCAATCAACCAGATACCTCCAAGGTTTAAGATGCCACTACAACAAGAATACCCAGCCTCGATCACTCCAAATCGGAGACCTAGTATTAAGAAGGATACAAAAAACTGATGGACGCCATAAACTACTCAGTCCATGGGAAGGTCCTTTTATTGTCACAAAAGTCACCAGACTAGGCACATACAAGTTGATAACTGAAGATGGAAAAGAAGTCAACAATACATGGCACATCAGCCAACTAAGAAGATTCTACGCATGAAAACAACACAAGGAAGAATATATATACAAGCCACAAGAGATTGACGTTCATGATCAATAAAGATGGTGTTCCTTGACAACATGTCTTATTATGGCTTTCCCCCAATTGTTTTCACTAAGCATATAAACGTTCATGATCAATAAAGATGGTGTTCCTCGACAACATATGTCTTATTATGACTTTTCCCGAGTTGTTTTCACTAAACACATCGGCTGAGAGTAAAAGAGCTGAAAAGATGCTTGAGCCCGCCGATGAGGGTAGCTAATAAGCTAACACCCAAACCAAAAAGCAAAATGGCTGAAATTATGCCTGAGCATACCGGCTGAGAGCAAAAGAGCTGAAAAGATGCTTGAGCCCGCTGATGAGGGTAGCTAATAAGCTAACACCCGAACCAAAAAGCAAAATGGCTGAAATTATGCCTGAGCATACCGGTCGAGAGCAAAAGAGCTAAAAAGATGCTTGAGCCCGCCGATGAGGGTAGCTAATAAGCTAACACCCGAACCAAAAAGCAAAATGGCTGAAACTATGCCTGAGCATACTGGTCGAGAGCAAAAAAGCTGAAAAGACGCTTGAGCCCGCCGATAAGGGTAGCTAATAAGCTAACACCCAAACCGATCCTAAGATGTTTTTACAACTAGGGAAAGAGCGATATGTTGGCCACATCTCGAGTTAAGCAAAAAGCTAAAAAGAAGAAGTTGAAGATGCTTGAGATCGCTGGTCCTAAGTCTTTTCAGTACTAACAAGAACAAAAAGGTTGTAAAGACAAAGATCTACTTACCCCGAGTTGTTTACACGACAGCCAGATAAGCACTCGGCAAATCTGAAAGTTTGTCAAGACAATGATCTATAAATACTGAGTTCTTTACACGGCGCAGATGAAAGCATGACAAGACATCCAGGCAAAGAAGACATCAACGAAAAATAAAGAATTTTCATTCAAAAAGGAGTGTAATATCCTATTACAGAGGCTGGCGTACAAAGGTCAATTACATCAAGCATCGTCATCAGGAGAAGGAATATCAATATTAAGATTATCCACAATCCTCCTGGCTAAATCTTCGACCTCAAGCTCCACCTTTTCAACGGCATCCAGATATTCTTGACTCTCGGCTTCCTCTGCAATCTTGGACAAAGGCACCTCCAGAGCAAGAACCTGGACCTAGGCAAGAACATTTCTAGTACATAGTTGGGCACATCTCTTCTCGAACTCCTAGAAATGGGTCGGAACTTGGGGAATAAACTAAGCCCAAGATTGACCATCATCTGTTGGAGTCCGGAGAAGATCGGCTACTAATCGAAATGATTTCCACAAAGCATTCTTGTTCTCAGTAGCCATCGCCAACTTGCCAGTCAAGACTTCAATAGTTTTTTGGACCTGCACAAGATCCCTATCAGCTCCACGCCTAATCAACTTGGCAAACGCAAGTTCTTCTTCAGCACGAGTAATTACCTCCTCAGCCCTGTTATGACTATTGCGAACAAGTATCTTCATTTCCTCAATACCCTCCAAGAGCTTCTGCTTTTCAACTCAGAGAGCTAGACCAGGCACCAAAAAACAAGTCAGCAGAAAGGGAAATTTGAATACAAAAGGAAACAAAAAGAACCCGTGATACCGTTGCACTCATTCTTCATGGCCTCCACATTCTTCAAGGCCTCCTGGATAGCAGCATCCCTCCGCTTCTCGGCCTCAACCACCTGGGCATGGAGAGCCTGTTCCTCCCTTTGGTGCATTTGACGCTCGGTCTCCATCTCGGCCTGACAGAGGTCAAGCTCTATTTTTAGGGCACTAACCTTAGAAGACAACTTTTTCTCGATTTTAGACGAGAAAAAGAAGCCGGTATGATCCCGAGAAAAAGACTGAACAAAAAGAGAGAGAGAGAAAAAACAAGACATAAGAACAAAAGAAAGATGAACATCCAAAGAAAAAACTTCAGAAAAACTTACCTAGAGTTTTTCCCCAAAAGAAGTCGCAAAGGTCCCCCTGGCAGCGGTCAGCTCTGACAAACGATGAGTGGCATCGAATTGTTGCACCACATCATCATCTAAACGCTGAACGCCAGTAGCAAGAGGAGCAGAGGGAGAAGCCAGCCGATGCAAAGAAGGCAAGACCAGGGCTGTATCCTAGGAAGCCCTGGCTACTCCCTTAGATGGAGCCACCGCCACGGCCAGGGTCACCCCCGGAGTCAGCAAATCAGCAGCAGCGTGGTCACCAGGGAACCCTATCTCCCTCACAGCCACCTCGCCGACCGTACATTCAGGGTCTTGAGACTCAGTACACAGGGGCGCACTAGAAGACTGATAAGAGGTCGACTGAGGGTTAAGAGAAGGCGACGGTCTACAAGATGATAAGGAAACTTGACGATAAGAATATGAATCAGAAAAGAGGAAAACAGAAGCAAAGAAACATAACCAGGATTCACTCACTTAGCTATCTTCTTCTTCATAAAACCCCCAAGACCAATAGAAGACCTCAGAGGGGGAACTATAGTAGCAAAAATATCACCACTACTCTACGACAGGAGTGGCGTGGTCAGTACCGGTGCCCCAGAAGAACTCAAGCTCGACGACCGCTTACTACAAGAGAACGAGGACAAAGTTACAGCAAAAAGAGGTGTTCAACAACAGAAAAACAAGAAAACAACTCACCGACGCATGACAAGGGCTACATCATCAGGCTCATCTACCTCACTCTCAAACAAGCCAACCATAGCGCCATCTAAAAAAAGAGAAAAGTACTCGGTCAAAGGCACAAACAAACAACAAAAACAAAATGTATTAATATGCTCACCTAGGAGCACGCTACCTATAACTTGAGTACCTGGACAAGTACTCGACCGGCGAGACTTCTTGGTAGCAGACAAACCAGAAGAAGAACAATCCGCTTGCCCCTTTTTCCGACACTACGAGGAGCTCAAGGAACTGGACGAGGAACATACTCTACATATGCGTCAAGAACTATGGAAGAAACACCAAGAAACATCATGGTGGTTCAAAACTTACTGGTTAAAGATGCCCCAGCAAGATTATCCCTAGTCTCCACCATGGTAGGACAATCATCAAGGGGGATCGGATCAACGAAGTTACGCCCCAATTCCTATACAAGAGTAAAACAACAAGACGAGAAAGATTAAGTAAAAAGCGGAGACAGCAAAGGAAATACAAAAAGTACCCGCATAAGAAAAAACAACTCACAACAGGAGGCGGGTTGTTAGCACAATACTCAGGGACAGCATATGGGACGACACTTACTCCTTTCAACATCTTCTGAAGATGCTCGAGCACCTCCTCATCAATCAACTCAAGGGCAGGGACCATACGAGAAGGGTCCTCCACCCCAGAGTACTCAAAACCATAATTCTCTTGCTCCTTCAGAGGTTGAACATGGCGGTGAAGAAAACTAGAAATAATCCCAAAGCCGGTCAAGCCTTGCTGTTTTAGAGTACATATCCTCTCAAGAAATGGCTTGATCACCTAGAGCTCATCCATCGTAAGGAGATTTTTATCCCATCGGTCGGTAACCATGAGACCAGAACCAGAATGAACAGCAAGAAGAGGAATCATATTGGTGGCATAAAACCAGTCGGCACGCCAATCCCTCACAGAATCAACCAAGTCATAATCAAAGAATTTACTCTTACGACCCTAACAAAACTAAATCCCGCAGCCACCAAGAACATGGGTGTCATCGCTGCGGGGTTGGGGCTTCAGACGGAAGAAGTAACGAAAGAGAGAAAGAGATGGAGGAATTCCAAGAAAAGTTTCACAAAGATGAACAAAAATAGAAAGATGAAGGACAACATTGGGAGTAAGATGGTTCAAGCTAATCCCAAAATAACTGAGAAATCGATGATGAAAAGCAGAGGCAGGAAGGCAGAGTCCAGCACGGATAAAGGAGACAAAACGAACAATCTCACCCGGGCCTAGAGTTGGGACCCGATGCTGGCCTAGAGCTTTCCATTCAGCAATCTCCTTGGCCTGGATCAGGCAATCACTGACAAGCTCGCACAACTGATCCTCAGTCATAGTCAGAGCCGGCCAGATCTTTTGAGTAGCCCTCATGGCCATGAATTCTTGATTTTTAATCACAGAAAGCGATGCCTCCTCGTCTACAAAGGTTGCCTGGGACTTGCTCGCCGATTTCTTCCTGCCCATATACTAGCAAAAGCAATAAAGCACTAAGAAAAGATGATGCCCAGACGGTGGTGCTCAGATGACGGCGACAATGGCGACGACAGAGTTTTGAAGACTAGGGTTTCAAGACAAAAGCAGGGCAGCAAAGAAAAAGAAGAAAGAAGGCCTTTAAATAGATTTTTACAGCAATAAAAAAGTGACCCACTAGGCCTGTTTAAACACGGCATGAGAACGCAACGGTCCATTTCCCAACACAACTGACATAGCTGAAATGATGGACGACACACTTCTACACAAGGGTACAGTTCAACGGGCAGATTTCAGACTTATCCATCCAGCACCACGGCAGAGTTATCATATTGCTACAAAAAGAACTCATCAACCATGAAGCAATGAAGGGCTACCTCAAAAGGAACACAAGAACTCGGTTCTTATAAAAAGAACTCGGGAATCTCATAAACAACCAGGATATCAGCAGAAAAAAGAATGACAACTCAGAAGACAAGATTCTTTCCATTATAAATGGCTTAAAAAAACAAGATTACACATCTTACAAGACCCAACGAACTCGGTACTACGACGAGCAAGGTAGCAAAATGGAACCCGGACACAACTAGGGTCTGGAATGACTACGTGTTCCAAATTGCTACTCGGTAGAACAAACCGCACTCGGCTGCACTATTTTCTTCAAAGGACAAACGTAGTACATCCAAGGCGGAAATCAACAACATGGTGGGACAACATGGAGCAGGGAAGGCCTGCAGGCATCTGTCTACCCAAGTCTGATGTGATGCCGGATTAGGCATTAATCTGCATCGAATAGTCGCAGGGTAGGCAAGGAGGATGAACCCAGAGCTGTAGGATGAAGGAATGTATCCCACATCATAAGACTTCCTCCAACTACCGCCACGTACCTCTTGGTACAATGCTGCTACGAGATTAGTCTACCCCTAATCTCTATCACAAGACTCCCTCTAGCTATGACAAGATATACAAGAACTACAAGATATGCCCGAGGGCTGCTCTACTTCACAAACTATCATATTCATGACTATAGAGATTTCAGACCACGCAACAAAATTCTCGATGAATCAAAACAACACGCCAGGAGGGTATTTATAGACCAAAGAAGCGGTACACATGGAACAGGAGCACCAATGGAACAAAACTAACAAAGGACATAGTGAAAAGATAGAAATCAATGAAAGAGGACTCAGGCGTGAAGGAACAATACTCAAGGACGAGCATATTTGAAAGGATATACCAACACTGTACAACTCATGAACAAACAATATTTACACTCAACCACCACCATACAACTACATCTGACAATAACAGACTACCAGAGAATTTGCCAAGACCCTGCATCCGAGTTCTTTTTGAATAAAAGAACCCGGATATACGCTCGGGGGCTACAACAGGAGAAGTTTTTAGTTCTTTGAACAACTCAGATTCAAGACCCTCCAACTCTTTGTTCCAAATAGCAAGAGGCTTGGGGCTACACTCAGTGAGTGCACTTTTTTCAAGAAAAAAGCACACATCACTCAGAAGACTTCTTCAAGACAGCAGTTTTCAAACAACATAAGATTCAAGACCCTCTAACTTTTTGTTCCAAATAGCAAGAGGCTCGGGGACTACACTCAGTGAGTGTACTTTTTTCTTCGAAAAAGCGTACGTCACCAAGAAGACTTCTTCAAGACAGACCACTTCAAGGCCTCATGACAAAAAGAACCCAGACCGAGCTATATTCAAGTTCTTTTTGATAAATAACCCGAGTATATGCTCAGGAGCCCTTCGACGAAGAATCAGAACAATTTCAAGAGAAGACCCTCCAGCTCCTTGTTCCAAATAGCAAGAGGCTCAGGGGCTACACCCAGATGGATGTACTTTTTCTTCAAAAAAGCACACATCACTCAAAGATCCCAAGAAGTGCTACATGGTTTCACTCAGGAAAGCACTCGAACGACGCTTGTTCCTGCTCGGTAAGACCTAAAAGAACAAGATGAGGCTTCCAGAGCTCAACCATGAAGTGCTCGGGGGCTTGTCGATATGGGACCCACGGGATACCCCATAGGGAAGGGAGAAGATCTAGTCTAACTAGGATTCTTTCCATGTAATCTTAGTAGTAGTATTATTCTGTAATCCTACTAGGAGCTCTCATTGTAAACCGACTAGGACTCTAGCCTCCTGACTATATAAAGGAGGGCGGAGTTCCTGGAGAAGGGACTTAGATAACACAACACTTGACAATCAATTCAACGCAAAGGCTAATGCCGAACTGGACGTAGGGCTATTACTCAATCACAATTGAGGGTCTGAACCAGGATAAATCGACTGTCTCTTGCGTTTACCATCGAGTTCTGCATACACTGAAGCCCAAACAAACTACCCCGAGTACCCCCGTGGTAGGCTATCGGTGGTGAAACATCGACACTCCCTCACATACACCACTAGCCCTCCACCCCCTCTCTCCCCACTCTCTCTCACACACACCCACGTTTAGGAAACCAGAGAAGAGAATGAGAGGAGAAAGAGAGGAGAAGAGGAAGAAGGAGAAAGGAGAGGAGGAGAAGAGGAAGAAGGAGAAGGAGAAGAGGAGGAGGATGGTGCCCACCCTTGCTAGAGGATGCTGGTGAGCTGCTCCACCATGTCGTCTTCTACCTCACCGGAGTTGGAGAGGAAGCCCCCAAGGTCTTCTTCAACCTCAAGCCATGGAGGAGCCTAGAGCTTGATCTCCCACCCCAAGCCATTCTAGCATGAGCTGCTGCACATGGAGCACCTCCTCAACTTGGTGAGCAAGCTCCAAGCCTTCTTCCCCATCATCCCCATCTCCATAGCTCTCCCCATTGAGCTCCTTAGCCTTCAATGGTGATTTTCACCATTGATAGTGGCGGGCTCCACACACACCATGCATGGAACATCCAACAATTGGATTAGCTTGCCCACATCACTATAAAGTTATAGGAACAAACCACACTCGATTCAGAGTCCGGATGCCCTAGGAATCGATCCCGACATTTTTGCACTAATGATGATTAGTAGTTTGACAAAGGGTCTGTTGGTGGTCCTTAACGACCAAATCCAACCACCAATTAAGATCCAAAACAGGGGAAATAAACAAACTTATGACACATGCATTTATTATTGACATAGTTCCACTTGTATTCGAAGAATCATGTTATGTAGAACATATATTTGAATACAAGTGAAAAATAAGACAAAAGGCGCAACTCAAAAAGCGTAAAGCAGAATTGCGCAATGGAATAAAAGGACAAAGCCCACCTACACACCAAACCTGGGCCGAGCACCGACGTGGGAGCCACCCAGCCCAGCCAGGAGCCCAACAGACCAAGGCGGTGGCCATCGGGCCAGCCCAGGGTGTGGCCACACCCTAGGTGCGACCGCACCGCCCCCAAGCCTACTCGGCCCCACCTCGCTATGGCGGTTGCATCGCAACATGCATAGGCGGTTTTAGGTGGTTTCCTATTTTACCTCCCCCAAACCGGCCACCATATGGTATAAGTAGGGGGGTGGTGCTCTCATGTAACACACCTCATTTGGGCTCTACACCTCACACCACACCTTGTATCTCTTTTACATTTTAGTAGTATTTGTGAGCAAGGCAAAGCTATCAAGGAGAGCTTGGCTCCTTGGAAGAGAGAAATCTTGGTATGAATATTATGATGAAATCTTCTAATGTCTTGCTCTCATATTATAAATATAGTTGTGCTATTGAATTAGAGTATAGTCTTCATGTTATAATATTGATATATGAACTAGCATATAGTTTCTATGTTATGAACTTAACATGTAGAACCTTATGCTTAATTATTCATATGACTTGTATGATTAGAAGTAGAGCTAAGTTGAGGTGGTGGTTCGTCGTTCCATCGGGTTTGCCCATGTCCTATGCTTGTCGATCTGTAGGGTCAGAGTCCCAGGGGATATGGGTAGTTTCTTTATGCACGGGCATGGTGCCCGAGTGCACGGGAACCTTCGGATATGACGGTACTCCACGGTTGAGGGGTAGGCGGCAGGTGGCGACAACCCTGTTCATCCCTTGTAATCCCCCATGTTCGAGTATTGTGTAGGAGTCTTAAAGTCTCTCATCCCTTGTAAACCCCGTCCATCTTATACTTAGGTCTAGCTCTAACCATGTAAATTGTATGATCATCAACTATTCTTTGCACGACTATATTAGACCAAGCTTGCTCCACTTAGGAATATTTATTTATTCTTTGTTTTCCTTTTATCCTTGAGGTTGGCCCAAGTGTGTGTCCACTATCTTTAATATACCATTTTTACCCCTGTTATGAACTTTGGTTCACTATGCAAGCATGTAATCTTGTTCATATCCATGTTAGACTCTTTACACCATGCCTTCCTTTGGGAAAATATAAATAAAAATACCCTAAATACTTCCGGGTGAAATGCTATAATGATAGATCCATGCACTTGCGGATATTGTTTCTATAATTGTTAAGAACTATCGTGTTGGTGTTCCCTGGTGGCATTGCTAAGATTTATCCAAATCTTAGTGATGGTGCTAAGGAATACCAACAGGAATTTCTAGTGTGTTGCTAGGAATGGATTCCAACTCCATACTTGGTGATTATGCTAAGAAATGCCAACAAGCATTTCTAGCGCTATTGTCGGGGAAGGCATATGTTAAAAGAATCTAGTAGGACATGATCATGATCATATGCATGAATGGTAGTGATGAGATCCTAACATATGGGTATGTTAAGCCTTGGGTCCAATGGTTCCCAAATGAAGAAGACCCCCCGACTGACCCCTCTAGGATCGCCTGGGGGCTCGAGGGATACACCCATCGGGTATGCTCGTGCGCATGCTCTAGAGAAGAAACCCTACCGAGCTTGACTACTCCACGACCTCTGCTTGGGGCTCGGGGCTCACCCGAGCCCTGAGGCTCCTGATCTATGCCAACACTCCAACCTAGCCCTCGGCTCCTACCTGGCCAATGACACCAACCGAGGCCCAGGCAAAAGAAGATGCGCCCCAAGCTACCGAGGCTCGGAGGCTCCCTAGTGCTGCCCCTTAGGCACGGCATTGCCGACTACTTTCCCAACAAGGTCACGCACGGGGCGTGATACAAGAAGACAAAGCTTCCCCGTGGCCTCTAGGGGCTTAGAGGCTCCTGGGCCCGCACGTTAGCCCCTAGAGTTGACCTCCTTCACCACCAAGAAGACTCCAGAAGGTCCACCTAGGGGAGGCTGGTCCAAGCCAACACAGCCTGACACATAGAGTGTCAGAACAAAGTAGGCGGACAACACCTAAGGCTTCTTTGGCTCCATGACACTGCCATAGTCCACAACGCATCGCTACAAGGCCCTCCTAGACTCTAGTGCATGTAGACCATAGACTTGTTCCCCAAACCGCCATGTACCTGACCTATCTCATTATATAAGGGATAAGGTCAGACCTAGGGGGAGACAATCATGAGAAGACAGATCATTTCATTCCATTCCACTCCTTGGCCTCTG
>NC_089587.1:127189940-127283104 GCF_019320115.1 Miscanthus floridulus
AAGGTATGCTCCAGAATTCGTTGATTCAGAAGCAAAGAAAATTGCTAGCTTTAAGAGAGGGCTTAGTCCCAAACTGATGAAGTCCATGGGAAACAACAAGAGTATCACTTTCAATGAGTTCGTAAGCGATGCTCTTACTCAAGAGAATAACGATAATGTCTATGCCGCTTCCAAAAACCGCAAGAGGGTCTTTGAGGCAGGTGTCTCTCAGGCTAGAGCTCCAGTAGCAAAGACTTAGTTTCGCCCACCGACTACAGCCGTTCGGTACCGGCCGCCACAAAAGAAGAATCAGGCAAAGACTAGGTTCAAGAAGGCATTTACTATACCTCTTCCAAAGGGTACCATAGGACCAGGAAATTCTTTTGTTCCGCTAGCTAATAGGTCCTGCTGGAATTGTGGCAGGACAGGTCATTGGTCCAAGAATTGTTCGTATCCTCAGAAGAACAATCAGAAGCAAGGGAATTCTGGTGCTCGTCAAGGACATGTTAACTACACCAACATGACCGAGATACCCTCAGGAGAGGTAGTCACCACGGGTAAGTTTCTTATGAATCACCATCCGGCAGTTGTACTATTTGATTCTGGTGCTTCGCATTCATTTATGAGTCCAGCTTTTGCATCAAAATACAATCAAAAGGTAATTACAGTATCCACGGGTAGTTATTGCATTAGTGCAGCTAGAAGTAATATTTTGACCAATCAAATAGTGCTAGGGGTGAGTATTGAAATAGAGAGACGAGTGTTTATGGCCGATGTGGTAGTTCTACCGGGATTAGGGATAGATGTAATCTTGGGAATGAAGTGGATGAGCGGTCATGGAGTGCTCATTGATACTTCCACTAGGGTCGTTATGTTGAGGGATCCGATCAGCAATGAAGCCTTCCTTGTGCCAATTCCCAGAGAGCTAGAACTCCACAACACTGCTAATGCTATCCAGACCCCGAGAATTGAGGAAGTCCCATTAGTGTGTGAATTTCTAGATGTATTTCCTGATGATCTACCTGGTTTACCGCTAGATCGAGATATTGAATTCAAGATCGAGTTAGTGCCAGGCACTGCACCTATTTCTAGAAGGCCTTATAGGATGCCACCCAATGAGTTAGCAGAGCTTAAAGTTCAGTTACAAGATCTGTTAGAAAAAGGTCTTATCCGACCTAGTGCTTCTCCCTGGAGTTGTCCTGCTATATTTGTTAAGAAGAAGGACAAGTCATTGCGCATGTGTGTGGATTATCGTCCACTCAATGCGGTGACAATCAAGAACAAGTACCCATTGCCCTGCATTGATATTTTGTTTGATCAGTTGTCTAAGGCAAAGGTATTCTCTAAAATTGATTTGAGATCTAGTTATCATCAGATAAAGATTAGACCGGAGGATGTGCCTAAGATCGCTTTCTCCACCAGATATGGGTTGTATGAGTATCTGGTTATGTCTTTTGGCCTAACCAATGCTCCTGCATACTTCGTATATCTGATGAATTTGGTGTTCATGGAAGAACTGGACAAATTTGTAGTTGTCTTCATTGATAACATCTTGATCTTTTCTGTAAATACTAAAGAACATGCCGAGCATCTGAGAGTTGTTTTATCCAGGCTACGAGAGCATAAGCTTTATGCCAAGTTTAGTAAATGTGAGTTTTGGCTTAAGAAAGTACCTTTCTTGGGTCATGTGTTGTCCGATGAAGGGATTTTGGTTGATCCATCTAAGGTGCAAGAAGTCATGAATTGGAAAGCACCAACTTCAGTACATGAGATCAGAAGTTTCCTTGGTTTGGCTGGATATTATCGTCGATTCATCCCAGATTTCTCTAAGGTAGCCAAGCCCATGACCAGGTTGCTTCAAAAAGATGTAAAGTTTGTTTGGACTCCAGAGTGTAAGACTGCCTTTTGCACTTTGAGGACCTTGTTGACATCAGCTCTTGTGTTGGCACAACCTGATATCAAAAAACCTTTTGATGTGTTTTGTGATGCATCAGGTACCGGTTTAGGATGTGTCCTTATGCAGGAAGGTCGAGTTATCGCCTATGCCTCACGACAGCTAAGGAAGCATGAAGCTAATTATCCAACTCATGATCTTGAGTTAGCTGCGGTTGTGCATGCTTTGAAGATTTGGAGGCATTACTTGCTCGGTAACGTGTCCCATATTTATACCGATCATAAAAGTCTCAAGTATATCTTCACTCAACCAGAATTGAACATGAGACAGAGAAGATGGCTAGAGTTGATTAAAGATTATAACTTAGAAGTTCATTATCATCCGGGTAAAGCAAATGTTGTTGCTGATGCTTTGAGTAGGAAATCTCACTGTAATTCTCTCTTGGAGGCAGATTATCATTTGGCGCATCTGTTACATCCTGCTGTGTTGCACAGTATTACCCTTAGTTGCTCTCTAGAAAGTAAAATCATCGAGTTTCAGAAAACCAATGTGGGTGTGTTCCACATCAAAAGAAAGATGAAGGAACATGAGACAAAACACTTTCGCATTGATGAGAAGGGTGTTCTATGGTTTAAGGATAGACTGGTAGTACCGAAGGACAAAGAGCTTAGAAACCAAATCTTAGGAGAAGCTCACTCATCCAAGTTATCTATCCACCCGAGAAGTAGTAAAATGTATCAAGATTTGAAATCTCGCTTTTGGTGGACAAAGATGAAGAAAGAAATCGCAGCTTATGTTGCAAGGTGCGACAATTGTTGTAGAGTCAAAGTAATTCACATGAAGCCTGCTGGACTTCTCCAACCATTGTCTATACCAGGATGGAAGTGGGAAGAGATTAGTATGGATTTTATTGTTAGATTTCCCCCTACCCAAAAGAATTTTAATTCCATATGGTTGATAGTGGATCGTTTAACAAAGTCTGCTCATTTCATACCAGTTAGAGTTGACTATCGGCCAAGTGACTATGCTGAGCTATATTTTAACCAGATAGTACGTCTCCATGGTGTTCCTAGAACCATTGTATCTGACAGAGGACCTCAGTTCACCGCTTGTTTTTGGGAACAATTACATAAGATGATAGGGACCAACTTAGTTAGAAGTTCTGCTTATCATCCGCAAACCTCCGGACAGGCAGAGCGGGTGAATCAAATATTGGAAGACATGTTAAGAGCTTGCATCATATCATCCAAAGGTTCATGGGATAAGTGGTTACCCTTGGCTGAATTTTCCTATAATAATAGTTATCAAGAAAGCATCAAGATGGCCCCGTTCGAAGCGTTGTATGGTCACAAGTGTAGAACTCCTTTGAACTGGGTTGAATCTGGAGAAAGGAGATACTATGGCATTGATTTTGTTGAAGAGGCTGAACAACAAGTCCGTACTATCCAAAAACATATGAAAGCCGCTCAAGCTAGGCAGAAAAGCTATGCGAATAAAAGAAGGAAGCCCATTGAGTTTGAAGTGGGTGATCACGTTTATCTGAAGGTATCACCGATGAAAGGTGTGCAGCGATTCGGAGTAAAGAGAAAGCTTGCACCTAGGTATGTAGGTCCATATCTGATCATAGAGAAGAGTGGGAATGTAGCTTACAAGATAGAGTTACCTTACGAGATGAGAGCTATCTTCAATGTTTTTCATGTATCTCAATTGAAGAAATGTCTCCGTGTTCCCGAAGAAAGAGTTTCACTTCGGGATGTCAAGTTGAAATCAGATTTATCCTATGAAGAAAGACCAGTGTGGGTTATCGACACGAGAGAAAGAGTAACCCGGAATCGTGTGGTCAAGTTCTACAAGGTTATGTGGAGTAACCAGGGTAGTGAGAGCGATGCAACGTGGGAGTGGGAAGATTATTTGAAGGATATATACCCTACCTTTTATTCAAAATGGTACGCTTTTCAAATCTCGGGGCAAGATTTTTATAAGGGGGGAGGGCTGTAACACCCTAGGTGTTTGCCTTCCACATAATTGCATATCATTTCATAAACATATGCATCATCTATGTCATCATGCCATTTGTCACTGAAACATGCATATGCAACATTCACATATTCTGTTTGTTCATACTTTCTTGCTTATGAATGGTAGTAGTGCAAAATGTGAATGCAACATTAATTTCTCATACCTAGAAACATGGCACCATGGTAGGAATGTGGCAAGTTAAGCTTGCAACAAAAGTCATGCAACATATGAAACATTGCATTGCAACATATGAGTGAATTGCTTGTTTTAGTTGCTTTATCACATGTGATCGTTAGAAGTGGTATACCAATTTTGTAAAGTGGTTGATCATGGTCTATTACACCTTAACTACACTTAGGTTACTTGTTGGAACATTGTTCATGTGGATCAAAATGACCAAAATGCCCTCAAGTGAAGGTTTGACTAGAATTGACCCTTGGAGTGTCACTGTTTGACTGATTCAAAAGTCCAACTTAGGAATCTTGCATGGCTTTACACTCTTTACCAAAGTTGTAGCTAATTTATCAAGGAACAAAAGTTATTTTATGATCATCTCATGAAAATGGCTAGAGCATGGTCAAACATGGCCCACAAGTCAGATGTCCATGCTGTTTTCACTGAAAAATTTGTCTAAGTCTTAAACTGTATTTTCAGTTGGATCAGGTCAACTTTGGCTTCATGTAACTGCTGATCCATGGCGTTTTAGGGCATGGTCCTTGAAAAGAAAATGTAGCTGGATGGTACATCTACAATTTTCATGTACACTGTTTTTACAAACGAGCAACGGATTAGTCAGGATAACGTGTTGAAGTGGCGCTGTCAGTCATCGTCGATGAACCCTGAATCGCTGTTTTCAGAAAATGGTCAGTGACCGTAATGGCCGACCGGTTCAGAAAGCCGATGCCGCGTGGCACCACTCGTCGCCGCTCGCCTGAGCGCGCAGGCCACGCACCGTGGATGCCCTAGCACGGCCAGCCGCGTCTTGAAGCCACCCCGTGCCTGCCCGACGCACTCGCCCGCCCCTGTTCGCATTTCTCCGCCTCCCGCAGCGCAGCGCCAAGCCACCGTAGCCGTCCGCCATTGCTGACCGTGCATCGCCACTGTCGTGCGTGCTCGCCACCACGAAAACAGGCTGCCCAGCTCACCCAGAGCCCCGCCGTGATCCCCTCTCCCTTTTCCACCGTGCTAGCAAGTCAATCAAGCCTCGGTAAGGGCCAATCGTCGGTTTTTCTTCCACTACCGCCATGGCTGCCCTCACCGGAGTTAGCGCTCCTCGCGGCTAGCTCTCCTCGCATCCTCTCATTCCCTCCTCTGGCTCGCGCTAGGTCATAGGAGCACCACCGAAGCTTGTAGGGTCACCGTTAGGGACTGCGACGCCGTCAGCTCGCCGGAGCCAGCCCTGCCGTGGCCGTGCTCCGCCGTGCTCATCGCCAACCCCTATAGCCATGCTAATAGCTTCCATTTAGGGTACCACTAGATGCACACGAGTGAGACAAACACAGTAGCGCCGTTGGTCTCGCCGGAGAAGCCACCGACGGCGAGTCCCACCGTCGTCTTCCTCCTTCCCCTGCTTCTCTCTCTGATGCACGGGTCTTCTTGTCAGTCGCTGACGCACGCAGCGGGAGCCTGGCTGGGCCGCATCGCATCTGGGCCGCGCCGGCGCACGCTTCACGGGCCACCGTGTCCTTCGGGCCGGCCCAACAGCTGTAGATTGTTTTCTTATTTGTTTTGTTTTTATTATTTCATAGATTGGTATATAGATTCAAAAATGTGTATCTCCTAGTTGGTAGATCCAATTGCTATGGTTCCAATTTTGTTGAGTTCCTAGTAATATCTAGTATTTAATAAAAATATTATATGAGCACATGTTTTAGAAATTCTGGATAAATTAAATAGGACTTTGAAATGTGTTTTTGGATACATGCAAACTCGTTTGAATTTTATCTTGAGTTTCTATGGTCCAAAAATTATGAAATTTTGTGGGTAATCTTGCTTGCTTAGTAGAAGCTCTGGTTAAAATTTCACAGCTAGTGCATGTATAGTTTTTGAGTTATAGAATTTCTTTTTATCAATAGATGGATCTTGTGTGAATTTTCATAATTTTTCTATAGATCCTGTATAGGTAAAATTTGGTGAGTAAGGTTCTTATGCTAGAATGATGCTAGGAAAAATGAGAAATCTGTTGCTTGACACTTTTCATTAGGGTTTCCTAATTATGCAAAAAATGGACATACCACTTGTTATTTTAGGTGCAGCAAGTTCTGCTTGCTCAATGGATTTGAAATTTTTATGGTAGTCTATGTGAAGCATGAGATAGCTACTGTAATTTTTGTAGATTTTTATGAACAGTGTTACTATATATTGCTTTAATCACCAAATTAACTAAATAAATTGGAAAAGGATATTAAATAATTTATTTAGAAGTTAGCACCATACTTTCTAGTGTTCCTCTGGTATGTGCAACAAGTTGCTAAGCTTGGTTTGGTCCAATTGGGCTTTTGCATCATCGTTAAATAAATAAGTTAGTAACCCTGCCATTCTAGATAAATTCTAGGTTTACTGGAATTCGATTTGGTTAACGTAAGTATCATGCTATGATGTTTATAATGGTTGTGTAGAGAATTTCATAAGCTTTCCAGAATGTCCTCATACAAGTCATTTGAAATTGTAGAACTCTGGTTGTGATTGAATTAAGGGACTACTTGTATGCATACGAAGCTTTAAATGTTAAATTATTTATACCTTTACTATTTCTAAGTTTATGTTAATGTTCTTAGGTGTTAGGCCTCTAACTGAAGATGAGCATCTTTACCTTAGGTTATGCAAATTAGGTAAGTTGATCTTGTTCTTCGAGTTAAGATTTTATGTGTTTTAAAGTGATTTGAATAGAGCTATTCTTAATCGGTAAACGAGTGTCCAGTGATGTTTCGTTAAACACTTACTGTGATTCATTCATCATGAGCATCATGTCATTCCTTATGCATCCATGATATTTATCTTGTGCATCGGCATGCAATAGGTGTTTCGGAGGGAGTTACGCTTCTGGAGTTCGAGCCAGTACTTCTGGAGGAGCAGCAGCAAGCTCAAGAGCAAGAGGTGCAGGCCCCCGAGGAAGGAGTCAACGAAGAAGTTCTTGAGTGCCCCGATCACCAACCTTCATCTTTTCTGAAAGGCAAGCCCCGGAGTATTCTAAGACTCCTATGTTTTAAAAATGGTTACTTTGAGTATCTTTTTTTTATTGATGCATTAAGTGATAGGAATTGGATGCGAACACTTCTTACATATATATCTATTCCTTGGCCAGTATACGTACCCTGAATCCTATTTAGGTCCAGGAGCGAATCAAAGCTTAGCCATGCTTAGACCGGTAAAAGTCAGGTGATTTCCTGTCACCTGCATATTAGAAAAATGTCTGGTCACGGTTGGCTATAATTGCTATCGTGGAGAATAATCATGTGTTAATAATGAATTGTGACCGGGCGGGAGGTCGATAGAGAAGCAACAAGGCAAGGAGGTCTTGGTTGTGGATCTATCCCCGTCTGTGTCGGTTAAGGACTGATTCGCTGTACGTCCTCATGTCATGTTGAACGTATGCCTATCACTTAGTTGGTCGGATAACTCGTTCCGACCGCGAAGTCGAGTAGCTCAACTCAGGCCAGAAGACCGAGAAGTGAAAGTGCGCACCCTGGCGGTAGTAAGGATGTGCGGGGAGCTATTGGTGTAAGTCCGAGATGAGATTGACCACCTGGCAGAGTGGACTCCCTGAGGGTGCGGCGCTGCTCGGAGCCACGATTCCTGAGATGTACTAAAGGTGACCTAAGGCTGCCTTCGCGAGGTATGCCTGGGTTTGTGTTAGGAATACCCCTCCAGCTGGATAAGAATCGATTCGAATCGCTGTCTCTCCCGGATAGTGAGAACTTGACTGAGCAGCGGCAATGTAGATGCACTTAATTGAACTTGATGGTTAAATCGATGATGATGATGATACAACATTATACTGGATATGGTTATTAATGTTTGGAGTTAATCAATTGCTTGCTCTAGTACAGGTGCTAATCTAGTTGATAGGTTAATATTGTTAACTTACTGCTTACTCATAAATCAAATTATGCTCTAGTATCACTAAAGATTTTATGCAAAATGGTTGTCAAGCTAGATCCCCGATAAAGCCTTGCATAATCCTTGGTGTCATTTATTTCTGGTTTACGACGGGTAAGTCTAGCTGAGTACCTTCTCATACTCAGGGTTTACTCCCCCTTGTTGTAGATGACGTGCTCTATAACGGCTACTGCAAGTATTGTCTCCACCCTGCGGGGGATGAAGACTAGATCATGGGCATGATCATCTATGTTATCTTATCTTACTGCTTTTGCTGGATGTGACTATGGTGCTGGCTTGTATTTGAACTAAGTGTGTGTGATGGTGTTAAACTACTTTGCTTCCGCTATTTGTGAACTCGTTTTGTAATCACTATGTGTACTCTGATGTATGTGGTACTTATGAACTACTTGTGAAATGGATGTAACATGTGGCTTGTTATGTTGAATTACTGTGATCTTGGTTGTATGCAAGTTGGTTTGAAATCCTTCGTGGTTTCAGTTGACTACCAGGTTTATATGGGTTCAAGTATGACGGTTTGATCACTCCGGTGATTGCTTTTGTACTTGTGCTCTTATAAATTGGTCGGTTCTGTTACAAATTCATTACACTGGCGACAATCTTAAGGCAATTGTCAGTGTAAATTGATTTATACATGCGGTTCTTATTAAGTAGACGCTAGTGAAACACATTACCTTTATTGACTTTTCACACCGGTGGCTTTGAAAACCGCACACCAGTATAAAATGGAAAAAGCACCGCTTGTAGAGACTGATTCTGTATTAGTGTAAGGAACGAATTATGCAAGCTCTGTATACAATCGAATGTACAAGGATCTTTACATATTATACATTATGTCAGGAATATGAGTGCAAATACAATCAACGCATCAAATAATCACTTTTTTACATATAAATAAACAAACAGAATCCATTTTTTTTCTCTGTGCCATCCGACTAGCTGGCTCACACATGGATTGATCTTCATCCACCTCCATATGTGATATATATATATATATATCTAACGTTGACCCATCACGGGCATGGTAGTAGACATACCGCTTGACCATACCGAACGTCAGTGTTTGTCAGGCTAGCTGCAAAGCCCAATTTTCATGCCAGGACACTTTTGCGTGTCAACAATAGTCCAACAAAATGCAGATGAGCACGTACGTACATGTTGCATTTTTGTTTGTGCTATTGTTTTGACCAGCTTGACCATAGGTGTAAGGCGGTTGGAACTGCGGCCCTTGAGTACCAGTTGGCGGTACCTTATCCACCAAACCAATATAGCTCGATGCTGCACGCACACAAAATTTAGTCGCGTACGGTAGTGAATGAAAAGGAAAAACTGAAAAGGGATTAGATTAGGTGTAGAAGAAAATAAACAAACTTTTGTGCATGTACAAGTGAAAGGCAAACGGAAAGGATTAGTAAGGATAATAAGGAGAAAAACATAAACCAAAAATAAACCAAAAAAATAAAGAGATAATTTTCGAGCATTTGGTTTGAGCGAAATTACAGAACATTTTAGTCATACCTTTTTTTTAATACAGGTTACCTAGCTAGTAATCCTGGAAGCCTTATGGGCTTAATTATGTGTACCAAATTAAATCTAATTCTTCTTATTACCTCATCTTCCGTGTTCTAGCTAGCTGCTGTAGTATGCATGCATGAGCGCGTCTATCGGCATGCAGGCTTAATTACGTGTCGCCATTCATTCGCTTCTCCATGAAGCTAGCGAGTATGTAGCTCGATTTCTAGGAGCAGCTTAGTCTTCTCTCTTGCAGTGCCATGCTATTTTCAGTGATCCTTCGTTCATCATGCACCGACATGTGTATGCGCGCCGTAGGTCGGTAAGCATATATATGTAGCTAGGCATTAGCGCACACGACGACAAACTAGCCTGTTCGGTTGGCTGGTTCGTATCGTTACTGGTTCGTGAAGAAGTACTGCTGGCTGGTTTGTGTGAGAGAAAAATACTGTTTTGGCTAAAAATTTACGATCGTTTACGACAAGCCACAGCCAAACGAACAAGCTGACATGTTTCCTCAGCCCTCTGTTATCCATTTCTTTGTGTATTCATTGCGATCACACGTACGTCCATTATTATTCCAAAATTTGCACTTGCTGACGATGCGTTCAGGCACACCATTATTTGTAGTACTAACGAATCACGTCCGGCAGAGGATGGCCGAAAATTCATTTCAATTTTAGCCACCATAGCAATTAGCAACGCATCCTGAGCACGGTACATACGGAAATGGCGAGATAATTACCTTGTATTTTCTGGCTAGCTAGGTTCCTGCGTGTAAATTAAACAAAAAAAAACTTGGATTACTTGGTCGTTATCCATCTAGCATGCACGAAACTGAAGGAGAAGTTGTGCAGTGTCATGCACGTTCCTTCTTTGTTCCTAGGATTGAAATCCAGTATATATCTCCTAATTTTTAATTTAGAACTACTCGTTATTATATTATTATATATGCAAGACGTCGTGATGATGTAGCCATGCACCTACCGTATGACGAAGGGATCGAGTTCGTGGCAATTAAGCTTGCATTTAGTAACTTGTGTTTGACATTCGCCTTTTTTGGACAGCTGAAATCAATCACTGATGTGACAGACTTGACAGGCTGCGTCGTCAACCCTTTTCACTCGCGAGTTGTGGCGACAGCGACATGAGCCAGAGCCTAGAGGCAAACGTTTGGCAATCGTGCGTGTTGCCCATGAAACAATAATGATTTCAGTGTCAACAACTGTTGTATTATATAACTAGCTGTAGCACCCGATTTTAAGAACAAAACCAGATACACATTATATATGAGCCCAGGAAGTCAAATCTCATATATAGCTACAAATAAGGGTAATATCAATAGACAATGCTCAATATATAACGTACTTAGTACAAAGAATCTAACCTTAGAGTACAGACAGCGGAAAGACAACTTCGATCTTCAGGTGAAGACTCTAATTCACAGGGACAACTGACTGGTTGATCACAAGTCTAATTCCTCCAAACTCTAGCGATCTGGTACCCATCCAGGATTTTTCAAAGATTTAAAAAGTAAAGCAAGCGTAAGTACATGTCGTACTGAACAAATATAACATGGGGTTCATGAGGCTCAAAAGGCTGACACTGGTTTAACTGCGATTAGCTTTTAATGAGTCATGATTTTAGCAATTGAGTAGCAACAAGTTTATCCACAAGCCCATATAAACATATGATCAGGTAAACATGAATAATGAATAGCATAAATAGTATTCATTAGTGAGCATCCTTTTTTTATCAGTATCATCAGTGTTCATCATCATTAACCATTAATGATCATCTATTCCATAAGGGTTCTAAGGCCGCTCGTGACCGTGTGCACGACTGATGTACCAGTTTTACACTCTACAGAGGTTGTACACTTTCACTGTGAGTCGTGATTTAACCTTTCGCCCGAGGTAGCTAATCTCTTGACCCACTTCCAAGGAAGATCGGCAGGGTTCACTATGAAGCCTTTCAAAGGTTCGTCTAACAAGTTAGGGCTATTAGATTCACTCGACAAACAGATGTAGAGCCCCTCTTCCCGATGGCACAATGACGCACAGCCTATACAAGGGGACAGAGGCCGCACTATATCCGATTCGGCAAGCCATTCTTACGCCAATAAAGGTAACAACTAACAAGCTAGAAATAGTCCTCATACTGAGCTAAAGCCAGAGCCATATAGCCCTCATAGTTGTACTGTAAGTCCCGGATGAACACTTACAGATAAGTGTAAGTGCAATCAAGCCCTATTGTGGGTTTTGGTATTGATGACCACCAAATTAGAGGACTAATAAGATTTATCGAGATGACAAACAGGGAATCAAAGAATGAGGATGATGTACAGGTTGTAGGTGTCCTAATTACAAAAGGTGGCCAGATCTAGCTCAAAGGAGGTTTAAATTCTTTTATGTTTTAAATTTGAGTTTAGGAAAAGCCGTACTATTAAGAGGGATTTTAGGACAGTTGGTCAACTATTGAATCAGATGCTGAAATTCACAGATCTACATCCTCCCACCTAGTCAAAATAGCTAACCAAATTTGATATCATATTACCTGTTTTGGCTAGGGTGGCAGTGCCGCTCTATTAAGAGCGGTAGTACCGCCCTTAACTGACCATTGGGCTCGGGGGTTATTTATACTCTTCAGGCCCAGCCCACAACGGTCATCTTCTCTACTAAGTCATTCAGCTCGAAACAAGACAGAACCAAAGCTCACCTCTCTCCTCCATTGTTACTCCTCCATCCCTCAAGCTAATCCTTGATTCCAACCATCAAAACTTGAGAGAAAAGGCAGCAAAACTCGATTGAAGAGAAGATCCACTGATTCCCAAAGTCTAAGAGCATTTGGTTCATGTTTGGCCAGCGGTTCTAGGGTTTGTTACTCTTGGAGCTTGCTCCTAGCCGGCTAGGCGTCGCCCTAGTGCTTGCCAACTTGTGTGGCAGCCTTGGGAGGTTTGTAACCTCATTCAAAAGCTAAGAAATCACCCCTCACCTCAAGAGTTCACTCTCTTGATTTGAGAATGAGGGTAAGGCAAGCCTTGGTGGCAAGCTCAAGCCTTTTGTGGCTTCCTCAACAACGTGGACTTAGGCAAACCTTAGTGGTGAGCTGAACCACGGAATAAATCTTATGTCTCGCGTGCTTCATCTTTACTATACTGCTGTTTACCTTGTTGCTAGCTGTTGTTAGGGTTTAGTTGCTCGATTGACTGTTGTGTGAAGTTTCTATGGTATCCAGTCTTCGAACTGGATCTTGGCTTAATATTGCAGGATTAAGTAACTAGTGGGGTCAGGTTCATATCTGTTAAATCTCAACTGTGTTAGATTATTTTTTATAGTGTGGCAGTGCCGCCCTCTGTTCTAACAGAGTTTTGAGTTGAATTTTTACAGGCCTATTCACCACCCCCTCTAGGCCTTCTTTATCTTCCTGTAGATCCTACAATAAGTCCTTAGGGAGAGAAATCTAGAGCACCATAAAAACAACCCAATGCTCTAGCCCCCTGATTCCATGTTGCTAAAAAAATATCTTTTAGTGTTTATTACATATACCATTAGTCAAGTTACAAGATCATGGTTGTAGTTGAGCACTGACATCATACTACCCAATGCAATAACCCAAAGGTATCAATGAACAAGGTACAAAGTACTAGGAAATCCTTAGTGGCAGTCAAGGTAGACACATGCAGTATGAATTAAATGATTAAAGGTGTATAGGACAACAAGGAAGATCCCATGCTATACTTGCCTTAAACACCGATCCTTCAGTAAGCTTTAATCTTCAATGTTCTTTTTCTTCTTCTTCTTGATCACCACATATATCTCACTGACTAGATGTAATCATAAAGCACCACACAAGCATCCATACAATCATACATGAAGCAAACAATAGATCTAAATTAGAACAAAACACTAAACATAAAATCAAGATGAAAAGTTTGTAAAACGAATCTACGTCTCGCTATGAACATACGACACGAAAAGCACTCTAATCGGAGCTACGGTAAAAAAGATACATCTACCGAAAGATCTACTTTATACGCAAAAAAGAAAACTATATGCTTCATTTATTTTAACTATATAAATTCATATATATAAGATATTTTATAATATAAATCGAGTCAAATTTAGATCTGAATTATAAAACTAAAGTAAAACATATCATATTTTATTTATAAAATCCTGTTGCATAATTATTAATCAAGATATGATTTAAACCATGAAATTTTAGAAATAGTAATATGGTAAACAATGTTACTAACGCGTAGACATCGTCGCTATGAATCTAACGCAACTTGAACAGGTCAAATCAGAGCTAAAACGTAGAAGATATGAAATAAACAAGATTTCCTTTATTAAAATAATAGATTAAATCTAACCTCAAATTTTAAAAGTTGAAAACACATCTAACAGTAGTATGAACATGTAGGTTATGAAATTACGAACCTAGCGCAAGTTGAACGGATCAAATCGGAGTTAGAACGAAGAAACAGTGGGGATTTATTATTGATTGTAAGTGGTGTATTTCTATAGTATTGTTGGATTTGTTTTTCTATAAGAAAATGGCCATAAAACATATACGTGATGCCATGTGACATCATCAAGCTAATTGGAACAGCTAACTGGAGCAGGGCACAGAGCACGCACGGTGCACGGCATCAAGAGCTTAACCAAAATATAAAGGATATACATGGTTACATGGGGAACCTTCGCTTTTGGATAGAAGATTACGTTGCTAAGCTTACATACTCGTCATCCTTGGCGCTTGCTAGCTTGCATTATTGACATGCATGCACGGTGCTATTTGCTTGAAGGTTTGCATATGTTGCAGTAGGAAGACAAAGGACAGACGCAGAGCAGGTTTCCAAGACAGGGAAGCTATAGGTCGGCTGCAGCCATGGCCGCCTGTCACAGACACGCTGGAGTTTCAGTCTAACCATAAGATCGGCGCAGTGGTAACGTCGAAGTTGAATTAAGAAACGAAATGTGGAAGACGCAGAGTTCCTCACCGATGGCAGAGAAGCGGTGGATCGACGAAACAGTGGATCGACGGTGACGGCCGGACTTGGAGAAAAAGACAGGTGATGGCGACGGCGAGAGAATGATGAGAAAAATATGATTTACTACATGAGGGTGCTTTGCCCAAGAGGTTGGTAGATATATATAGGGAGAAAAACTCTCCACATCCACGTCAACTAGCGATATGGTACTAATTAACGTTGCACCATCCGTCTGCACTAATGGGCCTAAGTAAACATTAAAGCCCATTAGTAAATAAATACATGGGCCTTTAAGATTTACTAGGATTATTGCACATGGGCTTTGAGCATTAGGATAAATGAGAGATTTATTATTTTCGGAATTAATTAATTCCATGGATAAAATAATTCTAGAAAAGTCCAGAATTGATATTTAAGCCACGAAAAATACTCCGAGACCTCCGAAAATTTGGAAAAAATTCCCAGAGCCACTTTGGAATATGATGAACCCAAATAAAGTATTTGGAGCTCATAAAAATATTGTTGGGAACTTAGAACATAAAGATTAAGGTGAAGGAGGTAGGAATTAAATTCCAGAAAGAAGCTGAAAAATTCCTAGAGATAGATATCCGTCTACTAAACGTATAAAAAACACACACTTTGCACTTAGAAACACAAGGTGCGACCGGCATGAATGCAACAAACATGTTTTTACCTTATGATAAATTTTAAATTAATGAAATTTTTTATTTTCCTATG
This sequence comes from Miscanthus floridulus, assembly GCF_019320115.1. NCBI lineage: Eukaryota > Viridiplantae > Streptophyta > Magnoliopsida > Poales > Poaceae > Miscanthus > Miscanthus floridulus. The sequence continues at coordinate 127,205,198 of NC_089587.1, forward strand.
TTTTCATGTGCACAAAAATTCACAAATAAATCATTTTAACTCTATTTTCAAAAGTGGCCAATTTTGGGGTGTTACAATTCTACCCACCTTAAGATGAATCTCGTCCCCGAGATTCGGAAGACGTCGACTGAGAGATAGGGATACTTCGTCTTTGGATTCTTCTTCACTTCCTCGTGTAGTTCGATTGTCTTGATAATGATCCCACTTCACTTTGCATACCTGTTAACCTTACTCCAAGTAACTTATCAAATTGATTCCAAGATTCTAACAGATACCTTGAACAATTCTCAGGTAACTCCAATCACTAGGCCACCTTCCTATAATACCAATTCTCTTTCTTAAAATATCCACCTTCCAACGAAGCCTGATGATTCTCTTGGTTAGAAGGAGATTCTCTTACCAATCTTTAAAACATTAATGATTCCTATCAAGTTGCTCAAACTTGGAATACGATTCCTAGCCCTTGATGTCACCTGAACCTTCTTAGCACAATTCTCCATTGCTAAGGGCATCGGTCGCGACTTTTGCTTCTCCAGGTGATAGCACTTTTCCAAGTCATAAGCAATTTCATTCCAATGAGGGTAACACAAGCTCAAGACCAACTTAGTGAAGATGTCCTGTAGATTCTTGTGTTCCTCCTAGATATCACTTTTACTTCTAAAAAGACAGTACTTCCATGCTCCATAATGGATAACTCCAGATAACATGCTAGGTAGTTTAACTCACGCTTCCTTAGCTGACTTAATGAGCAAGGTACTACATTTTTCTTCTTGCATAAGGACACATCCCACACCTTGACAGGGTGCGTCATTGTAGCTATAAAACTCTTGTCTGGATCTGACAAAGCTAATACATAGGTTTTACTCCAACCTCTTCTTAGATTCCGTCAAACACTTACCTAAGGTTTCTTGATCCAAACTAACTTAAAACCTCTTCCAGTAGCATTATCAATATATTGATGATCTTGGTTAAACCTCCCTTGAACCTTTAATCAAACCTTATTGAGACTCTGAACTTCTTTCACATCTTTGGGTACCACCACGCTTCCGCTGCGCAAACTAGAACGTAGGAGACTTCATCTTGTAAATTCTTCAACTTGGCTACCCCCCTTAAGAAAAGATAAACTAGGGGACACCAAGCATAGCTTCCACCTCCTTCTAGATGAGTTAACTAATATCAAGATGTTCTGTCATCCCAATGATACTCCTATGTATGGGTAAGAACAAGAAATCTGGAATTCCTCGCGAGTAGAAAATCAGCAGCGCAGGAAAATAACTGTAACTCTCATTCTGTTAATCCAATGAAGTTGTAGCTTATATATTTGGAAAGCTTATAAAATTCTCCACAACTTCCTTATAGAACACTTTTCCAAATTCTGCAGTTAACTTGGTCGAAAATGGTACACAACAGAAACTGTTCTGTGTTCCAAACAGCATAGATGCATTGCCTTGTGATTTTCGTATCTCCATAACCAAAATAGCGATCAAGGTGATTCTTTCGTTCAGAGAAAGAAATTGAAGTCTACTGTTGTCCAAAATTTTCTCATGATTTTTGATCATCCAAGAATAGAGATATAAGCCGAAGAGTGCAGGCTGCTTCGAAAAGACAGGATAAGGAGAATAGAAGAAAACCATAACCCAACTATTTATTGCACTGATCCTTATACCTTAGGCCGATAAACTAAATGAAATTGTGAGAACACCCAACAAGATCATTGCAATCATTACAAAGATCCAAAACAATCATAAGCATAATGACAATTCAACAAGCAATAAAGATGCACAACTCAATCATTGACTCACACTACTACACAAACTTTACTGGAGGCGGGCGGCGGGCGGCTTTGCCCGCCGCGGTTAACCGATTTACCGTGGTGGGCGGTATAACTTGCCCGCTGCGGTAAATATACTTTTACCACGGCGGGCACGTTACACCGCCCGCCGCGGTAAATTATTTTACTGCGGCGGACACATTTTGTGGCCCGCCGCGGTTATGTTCATTAGCCGTGGCGGGCTTTATTATTTACCCGCCTTGGTAAATTATTTCCTGAATTAAAAAAAATACAGCAGGCATATAAATTCAAATAAAATACAGCAGGCATATAAATTCAAATTCAAATCACATCCAGATTTCATAGATTAAACTTAAAAAGTATGCAGGCATTACACATGAGATAATATACATATATATATATATATATTCACTTAGTCGTTCTTGTCATCGTTAATTCATTACATTTACATATTAAAGTCGTTATACATGCGCTAAGGTGTAATCCTATGGACGCATCATCGTGGGCCATTTCCTCAGCCTCTCATACTCCGGTAAAATCGCTAGCGGGCTATTCTCATTGAAGAACGTGCCCCTTCAAGCACGCATTTGTCTAAGACAAACTTACATATGTCCGTCTTTGTCTGCTTGAAGCTGTGTTGGGTGCTCTTCACGTCTCTCGACCAGTTCAATCCATTCTTGAGCACCCTCCAACTGCTGCTGTACTGCTTGCACACCCTCAGGAACTCACAAGCGTAGAAGCCACAGGTTCGTGATCCTACCGGTTGTTTGGCACACTGCATGATCGATACACAAGCATTACAACACAGGCATTAGAACGCATATGAACGGAAAGCACAATTAAACCTTTCAAATACTTACCGAAAAGTTGCGTCTGATTTTGATGCGGTTCTTATGCTCAGCCTTAAATTTCTCTGTTCTTCGATCATAGCATTCAGGATCCTTCACGTACTCCTTATAAGCGCTATACGAAATGTACTAGTATTAGGTAGGGCATTAGAACGCATATGAGAAGACAATTCAGTCACTTACACTCTGAGGCAATCTTCAAAGGTCTTGTACCCTTTTAAGTTTGGCACTGTCAACGAATCAAATACGCAGGCCCTGCCATCCTGAGGGTAGATGATAAATGTAACCCAGTGACCCTCGAGGCCTTGGCTGCGCCATTGAAACAAAATACAGGTTATGATGAGAAATAATAATACTAGCTAGCTACCCACTTATATCTACAGGCATGTCTTCGACTTACCCAAAGTGGTAGGCAGCTAGGATACACCCATTTCTACTGATCTTCTTCATTGCTCCTAGTATGTATCTTGAAATGTTCAACTTCTCATTGTCCATCAGTTTCTTCCTGTGCGCCTCTCTCTATCGCTTGGTCAAGTCTTTCATGGTTGGATGATTGTCATCTAGGTGGTAACCAATGATGATTCTTTAAGCAATATGCATTGGAGATAGATAGATAACATCAAGTTTTAGTTCCTTGGATATATAGGCCATCAACCTGTAAGGACAAGCCATCGTGGCATATATAAGTAGTCTTGACCGATTCAAAGGCAAGTGATATGTGAAACTCGCAATTCATCACTTACATAGAGAACAAGGTGATTTGGGCGATGTCAAGGTCTTGTTCCCACAGTAGTCTGTACATGTCGTGGAAGTCCACGGGGAGTTCTACATCATTACCGGGCAAGTGGAAGTACTCCGCCACAACCTTGACTAGAAAACCATGCAGGCCAGCTTTTGCCACTTCCATGTACCAGAGATGAAACCTCCTTGTCTCCCACCTTTCCTCGTCGACAAGTTCGGCCTTGGTTATCATGAACTTCCCATGCTCGTAATGGCCGGGGCAGTCATCCGATTCAGGAAATAGATGGAAAGGTGATCTCGGCCTGGGATAGAAATGTTAGTACCATATTATGGCAAAGAAAAGTTATTAGCAAATTATGCTCGCCGCTACCATACCTTTTGAACCCAAGTGAGTATGTGAGCTGACCTTGGTCGCCTTTAGTCTTCGCCGGTGGTGGAGGACAGTGGCTTGTGCTCACAATGGCAGCAGGCGGTGTCTTTGCCCCTGGTTTCTTCATGCCTCCCGGTCCTTTGCTCATGCCCTTAGATGAACTACCGGGAGGTGGAGGTGGACTTGTTGTTGGAGGAGGAGAACAAGGGTGAGGGCTTGTGCCTCGGGGTGAGTTCCTTCCCTTGTCATCCCCGCCATTGCCTTCGTCATTGCCGTCGCCATGATCCGGATCATCAGTGGGACAAGATCCAGCAACGGATGGTTGTGATGCTGGTGTCGCCGTCAGTGTAGAAGTCGGCGTCGAGAGAATGATCTCTATGTCGTCCTTGTTCCACAGGACTTCGGAACCCAAGGCAGCTCCAAGGATTGTTACCCCTTCTATAGTTGGATATTCCATTTCAAATTCTTTGTATTCGGTCGCATACCATGTAAGTATCATGGCAGCATAGTTGGTAGGGATCTGGTCTTGGTTGAAATCTTTGATATCTTCTTTGGGGTGCATGTAACCCTCACCCACGGTCAACTTTTTCGCCCTACCAAACGGGATCATGAGGTGGACGCGCATGGGTTCTCGGATGTCGTCGACGGGGTGCCTTGGGCGATCCTCGATCATCGGCAGTGGCTGCCCTTGTGTCTACCCTTGTGGACTTGAGGCACGGCCATGCCAGCCTGGCAAAGCATCTGTGACCTCATCGACACCATATCTGGGTCATTGCTCGTGAAGGCTTCTTTTATGGACCGGCTAATCATTTTGGCCACGCCTTGATCATAGCCCTTCTGAAAGATGACCTCCTTGTACCTCTACCTTGACCGGTATGTGGCAGCGTCAGATTACCATGACTCCACTGTGTTTCAGCTCATCTTCGACGACATGCCACGGACGCGGCCACGGTGCTCGGGGGTTCCCAGCGCCAGGGTCAACAAGTCCTGGCCCCTACGAACCTCGAAGCTATCCTTGGATTTAGCGGCCTCGATGACAACCCTCTCCACCTCCTTGAACTTGGGCTCATTGAACTTGCTCGCGCCCTCCTTGAGCTTCTTTGGCTTGCGGGCATAGATGAAGTCCTTAGCCCTCAAGTCTACACCGTCGTACGGATCAGGAAGCCCGGCGGCAGCTCTAGCCCTTTCTTCCTCCTGCCACTTTGCCTCTTACCAGCAAACCCAGTCATGCCCAAGTGGTGGGGGTGCAGGTTCTTCTTTGCGAGTGCGCTGAACTTGGCGCTCTTTGCCTTTGCTTCGTCTGTTGTTCTTTGTTTGCAGAACTCTTCCTAGTGATGTTCCTTCACCATAGTGTATTTGACACAGGGTGACTTGCCTAGCTTCAGGTAGTACCTGGTCAGCATGGACTTGAAGTTTCGAAAGGCTCTTCCTACCACGTGCATGACCCACTCCCTGCACTTGTTCAGATCGGTGTCCTCGGGATAATGGAAGCTCCTCATCACCTCACCCTAGATATGTGTCTTATAGTTGACCGGGACATTGTTCCACTCCTCCCAAGTGATCTCCACCTTGTCCTTGACTATACATGCCACCTGGTTGCTGAACTTGGCAAGGACCGTGGGTGGTGACAATGGGTTTCCCTCTGGTCCCACCTCATGGATCACATGGACTTCGCTGTGGGTTTCCCTCTGGTGCCTCCCGTGTTCCCCCCTTCTCAGCTTTGTCCTCTGACCCCTAGACTTGCCTAAAGTGGTTGAGATGGAGCGGGGGGTTCTTTGTCCCTGACTTGTTCCTCCTCGAAATTCAATTCTTGAGGCACCACCGGCATCTGTTCAGGGTTTGGAGACTGCGCACTTTCAACTTCATTGTCCCTCGGTTGGTAGGTCGGATCATCTTCGTCCTCTATACGATGTTTCTTTGTTGGCCTTGGGGTCACAGACACTTGGCTCTCGAAGCTAGTTGATGATGATGCACTAGGGGTAGGGTCGCGCCATTCGCTTATCGGTTCCTCCACCATTAGAAAGCTACAATGAATACATATTTCAGTTGTATGGACACAGTTATAGAGTAGTAAAGTAGAGTAGTACTAGAGTAGTAAAGTAGAGTAGTACTAGAGTAGTAAAGTAGTAGTAGTTGGCTCAGATTTGCCCCATTGTCATCACATCGCTTTTAAACTAGTTGCTTGTATCTGGTATACAAGCCATCCTAGTTTAGCGGGGGCACTCGATCATCATCGTCGCTGCCTCAGCATAAAAGGGTTCACATCATTGCATATGCCACTGCCTCAGCTTAGAAGTGTGAAAAGAATCATCATTGCAAATACCAAACAAAAGCCATCAAGATAGTTTCAAAATTCGGCCCCAAAGGGCTAAGTCCTTCGGCCATCAAGATACAGTAGAAGACTAGAGGAGGTGAGAGTAGAGTAGAGTAGAGTAAGAGGAGTAGAGTAAGAGTTATATAGCTCAAAAGTTTGTTTGGCAATATAGGTAGCAATAAACCCCCATCACAGCTCAATCAAATTTAGTCAGTAAGAGTAAGAGTAGTAGAGGAACTTCTCAATTTAGTCAGCAAGAGCATAGTAGAGGAGTAGGCAGTAGAGGAGGAGGGAGTAGAGGAGTAGGCAGTAGAGGAGGAGGGAGTAGAGGAGGAGGGAGTAGTAGTAGGCAGTAGTAGTAGTAGTATAGGAGGACAGTAGTAGCAGGTAGTATAGGAATAGATTAAGTAGAGAAATAGGTAGCACCACCACCAAAATTATATCAAATTTGGCAAAATTGTAGTAGAGTGACCAATTCATCTCAAAATTCTCACAAATTTAGCATGTGATCAGTTTAAAGGCAAGGTGCATCATAGGTAGTGGCATATGCTCAAAATTTTGTCACAAATTTCTTTGGCATCATAGGCAGCAAAAAGAATTGAATTCAAATGCTATGGTTCACCAAAAGCATCATAGATTAGTAGTATAGCAGTTCAAAATTCACCAAGTGTAGTATATCCTGTACAATTTTCAGCCGTCCATTCCAAAAGGAGTTTACTATATCCTGTACAATTTTGACCCGTTCTCTGAACCCTATATAATTAATTCTTACCATGGCCATATCAATATTCAAATATAAATGAATTATACAAGATGTAACTGTAGCTACACATCATATTTTCAGACTTTTCACTCTGTTGAGATGTCCACAGTGGAGACCCATAGTTTACATTACAAATATCTGATAAAAAGGAAAATAAAACAAGCTATGGCAATGCTGTTGAGATTCGAAGCATGTAATTATAGAACCAAGGTACTACTACCAGATAAACTTCTCCAATAGGGATCATTTGCAAGAAACAAGCAAGCAGAGTAGAATTTAGTTTGCTGGAACGTAGTTCTTACCTCGACCTGGGCGCAGCAGGTTCCAAGTGAGGAGGTAGCGGCTAGAGCCCGTATGTGCTCCAAGGACGGGGCCCGGCATGTGGACGGTGACCGGGGAGGAGGACGGGGGCGGGGGGCGCGTGCAGTGGCCGCGAAGGAGCTCAGTGGCCGGCGCTAGGGTTCCGAGGATGGGGCCCAACGCGGAGGAGCTCGGTGGCCGGAGCAAGGGTTCTAGGGAGAGGAGGGTGGGGGCAGGGCAAGGGCACGGGGGAGGAGGATGGCGGCTGGTGCCGCGTGCGGTGGCCGCGGAGGAGCTCGGTGGCTAGCGCTAGGGTTTCGGGGACGGGGTCCAGCGTGGAGGAGCTCGGCAGCTGGAGCAAGGGTTCCAGGGAGAGGAGGACGGGGGCGGGGCACGGGCACAGGGGAGGAATACAGGGGCAGGGGTCACATATATAGCCACTGATTAACCGCGGCGGGCAATATAAGCCACCCACCGCGGTAAATGTTTACTGCAGCAGGCACCTTAGACTGCCCGCCGCGATTAATCTATTAACTGCGGCAGGTGCTGTTACGTGCCCGCCACAGTTAAGATTTTTGCATTTTCCTCATTCAATCTAACACTGATATTTATTATCAATCTAAAACTTATTTTTGCATTTTGCATTTGCTGTGTTGTAGTAGTAGTAGAGTAGTGTTGTGTAGTAGTAGAGTACATGTGAGTAGTAGAGAGTAGTATTAGTACAATAGATAGTAGCAGTAGGTTGAGTAGTACTAGTAGAGTAGTATTGTATAGTAGTAGTAGTAGATTCAGTAGTACTAGTAGAGTAGTATGGTTCCATGATATTAATAATAAGTTACAAAACTTGTCTTCAATAGATCGAGCTATATTATTACATATATGTCTCTGGGATACATATATCATTTTGGTGCAGGTGCTTTCACCGTCCTCTTCTCACCGTCGGGGTAGGCCCACGGCATCATCCTGGACTTGTTGAATCGGTCCTCGATGGCCTTGATCTTCTTTGGATGATCGGTAAAAAGCTCAAGCTCTGTGTAGTTGTTGTATTGTTCGGGACACTGCACCCCATCAGCTCCCACAATCCGCTGCTTTCTGGACACAACCACATGCCTTTTTGGGTCCTCTGCATATATATAGTAGGCCACTTACGCGACATTGGTTGCTAGTACCCATGGGTCATCTTTGTAGCCGATACTTTTGAGGTCCACGGTGGTTAGCCCATAACTGTCCACTGCAACCGCATTCGGTTTGACCCACTGGCAACGGAAGACGGTTATGCATAGGTTTTGGCCGTAGTCAAGTTCCCATATTTCTTCGACTTGCCCATAGTATTGCCTCCTCTGGCCCGTGGACTCTTCTTCGCCCTCGTATCGAACACCGCAGTTCTGTGCCGAGCTCTTCTTGTCCTTGTCTTTCGTGTGGAACCTGTAGCCCTGGACGTCATACCCTTGCCACATGGTGATTTGGTTGGATGGGCCTAACACAAGCCTCTTAACGGTCTCCATATCTTCATCAGGGCATCCTTCAAGGGGTATGTGTTGCTCTTTGAGCCACTCTATGAAATTGCTCTTGTGATGATTCTAGACCCATGCCTCCATGCGCTGTCCGTCATTAGTAGCGCGGATCTCTTCCAGGTGCTTTTCAATGTATTTCTCCATGCTCACTAACTGATGAAGGATGTTGTAATGAGCTTCTTGCACCATTTGGTTTGCCACATCGATGCGTACTTTTCGGCCTGTGCACCCCATCCCTGAGGTTTTGCCTTCGTGGTGATGGACAGGCAGCCCAATCACCCTCCCATCTCTTATGTACCTCATACACCAGTTCATGGCCTCCTCTGTTGTGTATGCCTCGATCATAGAGCCCTCTGGGTAAGCGTGGTTATGGATGTATCTGTTGAGGGTGGACATGAACCACTCATACGTCCACATTTGGTGTAGGTACACGGGGCCCAGTTGATGGATCTGATCGACCATATGCATCATTAGGTGTGGCATAATATCAACGTATGATTGTGGAAAGCACATCTTGAGCTGGCAAAGGGTCTTCGCGATGAACTCCTTCAGGGCAGGCAGCTCAGCCTTATCAATGATCTTCTGGGTGATGCGGTTAAAGAAGTATGACATCCGTGTGATGACCATGTTCAATACTCTGGACGGATAGCCCTAATCGCAATTGGTAGGAACACCGTCAGCATGACATGGCAGTCGTGTGAGTTGTAGCCGGTCATTATGAGGTCTTTCATGGAGACTAGGCTCTTGATGTTGGAAGAGAAACCAGTCGGCACCTTGATACCCCTAAGCAACTTAAGAAAAGCCATCCTCTCGTCTTGCGTTAGGTTGCAGGCTGCACCCAGGATATCGACTTTACCGTTCTGAGGCGGTCCCGGGTGAAGGTCCGGCCTGATGCCCAGATTGACAAGATCCATTCATGACTTGATACCATCCTTTGTCTTGCCCTTGATGTCCAGCAGGACACCGATCGTGCTTTCGAAGACATTTTTCTCTAGGTGTATGTAGTTGATGGCATAGGGTGTATTCAGTGTTTTCCAATACGACAGGTACTTGAAGAAAATTGACTTCTTCTTGAAAGGAACGGTGGTGGGGACTTCCTCTGTCTGGTCCTGCTTTCACTTCCTTGTCTGCTTGGGCCCCTCTTCAAGCGGCTTCTTCTTCTTTCCAAACTCCACCTGATCCATGTCCTTGAGCATCTCATACACCTTTGTCCCCCAACTAGTCTGCGTCGGTTGATCACGCTGCGGCTTGTCCTGATTGTCAAAGTATTTGTTCATAATACTTCTTCTATACCTGTGATTTTTGGCGAGGAACCGTCTGTGCCTCATGTACACCATCTTATTGGATCCCTTAAGGTAAGTGTAGCAGGTCCCATCGATGCAAATTACGCAGCCAATCTTCCCTTTGATCTGCCCCGATAGTGAGAAGAGACTGGGGTAATCGGTGATGGTGACAAGGACGATTGCTTTTAGTGTGAACTTCTCCTTGCGGGATGCATCCACCATATGGACCCCAACATCAAATAGTATCTTCATTTCCTCCATGAATGGCTCTAGGAACACATCTATATCATTGTCAGGCTGCTTCGGTCCAGAGATAAGCATGGTCAGCATAAGGTACCTATGCTTCTGACATAGATGGGGAGGTAGGTTGTACATGGTGAGCACGATGGGCCAAGTGCTGTGCGAGCTGCTAAGCTCACCGAACGGGTTCATCCCATCGGTACTCAGCGCGAACCTAACATGCCTGGGCTCCTTGCCAAACTCTGGGTAGGCCTCATCGAAATCTTTCCACTGCTTGCCATCGGATGGGTGCCGTAGCTTGCCATCGTCTTTCAGGCGGTAAGCTGATGCATGCCAGGACATGAGATTGGCATCGTCCGGGTTCTTGAATATTGCACGTAGGCGATCAGTCATGGGCAGGTACCACACCGATAGTGCTGGACTTTTCCTATGCGTGTAACCCTCTTCTTCATCATCCTGCTGAGCCAAGATCTGTTTGGCCGCACTGCTCTTCTTTGCCCCCTTCTTGTTCTTCTTCCAACCACCCCGCAAGCCTCCCTCGTCTTCTGCATCCACGCAACAACCAGCATTTTTCTTGTATCGACTAAAGCCATAGTGTGGACAACTCGTCAAATTCTCATACTCATTGCCCCGATACAGGATGTAGTGGTTAGGGTATGCATCAAACTTTCTAAGCTTCATTGCCACTGGCCGGATCAGCTTCTTGGCCCGATAAGTATTGGCGGGCACCTTGTTAGCCGTTGGGTACGTGGTGGCAAGGTAGCTTAACAACTCATTGAAGCTAGTGTCAGACCAACCATGATGAGCCTTCAATATCAATATATGGAGGTTAAAACAGAGCGTTGTGCACTCCTTCAGACAATCGCCGCCGTCCTTATAGAGAGGATCAACTGCCGCCTACTTCAACTCTCTGAAATTCTCCAACCACTTTGGGCAACCCAACACAATGTCGTCTTCATCGAAGTGTTTGACTAGATCTTCAACAAGCTGCACATCCTCGGGTTGGCTCACAGTATCTTAACCATCCCCACCATCACCGGCTTCGTCGGCCATGTCTTGCATTAGATCATCCACCATGATGTAATCACGACAACTGTTGTCACTGTCGGCTGGTGCAGCTGCTGCTGAAGATGACGAGGAGTCGGGTGCTCCTAAAGGATCTTTATTCACTGGTGGTGCTGTCATCGTCGGCATCGAAGAGCTCACTCCAGATGCACCGCCACTTGCACCAACTCTTTCGTCATGAAATGTCCAGACTGTGTAGCCCTCGACGAAACCATACATGATCAAATGAGTTTGCACCTCACTGTCTCGGTGGGCTTTCAGGTTCTTGCAACGAGAACATGGACATATGGTTGTCATCCGCTTCAGTCTCTCACGGTGAGCTTTACCAGCAGCAATAAACTTCCTTAATTCAAAGAGGTACCGTGGATCATTCACTCTATCGATCCGGTACATTCATTCCGACCTATCCATCATACCTGCGAACATTATCCATCACAATCAACATTAAATAAAGAAGAATTAGGAGAAATTGATGATTTTTACGTCCAAAATCATGAAAAAGAGAGGAAATGATGATGTGAAAGATGAAGCATGCATCTATGATGAATCTAAAGTTAAAGAAATACATGACATCATTTTTTCCATTAAAATTGATCTAGATCTAGATCTAGAGAGAACTCTAGGTGATGGAAATAGAGAGAGAGGATGGAAGGAGAGAGGGAGAGCCTTTATGAACCTCTTATGATGTCCTCCTCCCTCAAATCCAAGCCCTTCAACTCAAATCAAAAGTTTCCTCAAATTTTAGGGCAAAGCCTCCCCCATGAGTTTGAGAGAGGAAGACCCATGGAGAAGATGAAAGGGTGGTGCTGTGTATTTGTACAGGCTTTACCGCGGCGGGCAAGATAAAGCACCCGCCTCGGTAAAACAACTCTTTACCACGGTGGGCAGTTTAAAGAGCCCACCACGGTAAATCGTATTAACCGCGGCGGGCGATTCATACCGCCCGCCGTGGTAAATAATGATTTTCTACAGCGGGCAAGTAAGGTGGCCCGCCGCGGTAAACTCTTTTCCCGCAGCGGGCGCCTCGGTGGCCGGCCTCGCTGGCCGGCCACCGGTTAACCGTGGCGGGCAAAAGAGGTGCCCGCCACGGAGCCCATTTTGACCACACTGCGCAAATTGATTCCTGTAGTAGTGTCAACTTGTGATACTATCATTTTTATTACACTAGGGGTAACAATCCTAAGACTTATCTTCAGATTACGCAAGAAGGTGATGAGGAACAGTTCTAAAAGCAAATCAAATCAAGGAGTGAAGATGAGAACAAAGGCTTTAAAATAAGCACCAAGGTAGAGATGAATAGCAAGGGTAGAGATATAGTAGAGAAGAAAATATCAAAGTTCATAGAGCAAAGGTTTTTGTAGTAATTTCTAAACCTTAGAACGACCAGTTTCTACTAGGCTTGCGTTCTACAGTCAGCATTGCTCTGATACCACTTTGTAGCACCTGGTTTTAAGAACAAAACCAGATACACACCATATGTGAGCCCAGGAAGTCAAATCTCACATATAGCTACAAATAAGGGTAATATCAATAGACAATGCTCAATATATAACGTACTTAGTACAAAGAATATAACCTCAGAGTACAGACAGCGGAAAAACAACTCCGATCTTCAGGTGAAGACTCCAATTCACACGGACAACTGACTGGTTGATCACAAGCCTAATTCCTCAAAACTCTAGCAATCTGGTACCCATCCGGGATTTTTCCAAAGATTTAAAAAGTAAAGCAAGCGTAAGTACATGTCGTACTCAACAAATATAACATGAGGTTCATGAGGCTCAAAAGGCTGACACTAGTTTAACTGCGATTAGCTTTTAATGAGTCATGATTTTAGCAATTGAGTAGCAACAAGTTCATCCACAAGCCCATATAAACACATGATCAGGTAAACATGAATAATGAATAGCATAAATAGTATTCATTAGTGAGCATCATTTTCATCAGTATCATCAGTGTTCATCATCATTAACCATTAATGATCACCTATTCCATAAGGGTTCCAAGGCCGCTCGTGACCGTGAGCACGGCTGATATACCAGTTTTACACTCTGCAGAGGTTGTACACTTTCACTGTGAGTCGTGATTTACCCTTTCGCCCGGGGTAGCTAATCTCTTGACCCACTTCCAAGGAAGGTCGGTAGGGTTCACTATAAAGCCTTTTCAATGGTTCGTCTAACAAGTTAGGGCCATTAGATTCACTCAGCAAACAGATGTAGAGCCCCTCTTCCCGATAACACAATGACGCGCAGCCTATACACAAGGGGACAGATGCCGCACTATACCCGATTTGGTAAGCCATTCTTACGCCAATAAAGATAATCACTAACAAGCTAGAAAAGGTCCTCATACTGAGCTAAAGCTAGAGCCATATAGCCCTCATAGCTGTACTGTAAGTCCCAGATGATCACTTACAGATAAATCCTTAGGGAGAGGAATCTAGAGCACCATAAAAACAGCCCAATGATCTAGCCCCCTGATTCCAAGTTGCTAAAAAAACATCTTTTAGTGTTTATTGCATATACCATTAGTCAAGTTACAAGATCATGGTTGTAGTTGAGCACTGGCATCATACTACCTAATGCAATAACCCAAAGGTATCAATGAGCAAGGTACAAGGTACTAGGAAATCCTTAGTGGCAGTCAAGGTAGACACATGCAGTATGAATTAAATGATTAAATGTATATAGGACAACAAGGAAGATCCTATGCTATACTTGCCTTAAACACCGATGCTTCGGTAAGCTTTAATCTTGAACGTTCTTCTTCTTCTTTTTAATCACCACATATATCTCACCGATGTCTTGCATAATAATAACCACGAGTAGTACTATATTAAAAATTAGCTAGGAGATATATACTGGATTTCAATACTAGGAACAAAGAAGGAAAGTGCATGACACTGCACAATTTCTCCTTCAGTTTCGTGCATGTTCAAACATCAGAGGATGCACCGTGTACCTCTGTACGTGTCACACGTTGTTTTATTAATTTGGTGGCGAAAATATCAGAATTGAGGTATGTAAATGCATGCTAGATGGATGACGACCAAGTAATCCAAGTTTTTTTTTAATTTGCACGCAGGAACCTAGCTATCCAGAAAATACAATGTAATTATCTCACCATTAACGCATCGTCGGCAAGAGCAAATTTAGGAACAATGTATATGTGATCGCATTGAACAATACAGAAAGAAATGGATAACAGATCTAGGAGGACCAGAGAAACACGGTTTGTGTCGTCGACGTGCTTACAAACCGACCTACGGCGCATACGTGTCGGTGATGAGCGAAGGATCACTGAAAATAGCACGGCATTGCATGCAAGAGAGAAGACTAATTAAGTTACTTACTCCTAGAAATCGAGCTGCATACTCGCTAGCTTCATGGAGAAGCGAATGAATGGCGACACGTAATTAAGCCTGCATGCCGATAGACGCGCTCATGCATGCATACTACAGTAGCTAGCTAGAACACGGAAGATAAGGCTTCCAGGATTATACCATGGAACTTCCATGATTCTACCAAGCCCAAATGCTATATAAGCTAGCCCATGCATCTGAATAGCGTCCAGTACTACTGCCTCATCAAAATCAAAGGAAACACGATCGATCAAGGCAAGAGCAAGGAGAGCGAGATCACACACCTGAAGTTTCAGCTACTCGTAGGTAGCACTACCAGATTGAGGCGCTTTGCCGAGTGCCTAATGCACTCGGCAAAGACTACTTTGCCCTCGGCAAAGACTTTGCCGAGTGCAGCACTCGGCAAAGAGCCTCCGGTAAAAAATCCGTCGTCAAAGAATTCTTTGTCGAGTGCCTTTTATCGGGTACCCGGCAAAGTCTTTGCCGAGTGCCCGACACTCGGCAAAGTTGGAACCGAAAAAATGGGGAAAAATGGAAAAAATGGAATTTTTTTAATCGGTGGAGGTCCCCACCGGCCAGCACCCGCCCATCTCCGGCATTTTTCGCGTAAATATCGCAGCAACGCGGCCAACCGGATTTGAACCCGCGCCCCCCCTACGCGCGAACCTCCTCTACCACTACACCACACTGTCACTTGTGTCTGGATTCTGTTTTAGTTCCCAATATATTATACTAAACCAAGTGTAAATTGCTTGTTTGAGGCCCTAAACGAATTCAAATAAAAATATTGTAAACTACAAAGTTTCATAACTTTTTGAGATCTACACTTTTAGTTTAGGAAGTTTTTCCATCCGAGGCCGTTTACAAAATTTGAATTTCAAAATTTTGAAATTCAAACGCAGTTTTGCATGACAAGATGATTTCAAAAAAAAAAAAGTTGCCAACTACAATGTTTCATAACTTTTCGAGATCTACAGAGTTTATTTTGGTTGTTTTTCCATCCGAGGTCGTTTGAAAAGTTCGAATTTTAAATTTTTGAAATTCAAACACAGTTTTGCATGACAAGATGATTTCAAATCAAAAAGTTGCCAACTACAATGTTTCATAACTTTTCGAGCTCTACAGAGTTTATTTTGGTTGTTTTTCCATCCGTGGTCGTTTGAAAAGTTCGAATTTTAAATTTTTTAAATTCAAACACAGTTTTGCATGACAAGATGATTTCAAATTAAAAAGTTGCCAATTACAAAGTTTCATAACTTTTTGAGATATACAAAGTTTATTTTGGTTGTTTAGTCATCTATTCATCCGACATGGTCGTTCTAACATTATTCACAAATCTTATATATCTCTCTTGTAGTTTCATAAACTACAAGAGAGATATGTTAGATTTGTGAATAAATTTACTTTCACTTTGTCATATGAAAAAAAGACCAAAACAAACATTGTACATCTTGATGAGTTATACAACTTTATAGTTGAAAACTTTTTCATTTGAATTAATTTACTGCTTGAAAATGTGCTTTGAAATTTTCTTTGCCGAGTGTAAAAAAACACTCGGCAAAGAAGCTCTTTGCCAAGTGCCCGAAAAACAACACTCGGCAAACCACTTGACACTCGGCAAAGAGTCGGTCTTCGGTAGTGAAAAGTGTCAAGCAACAGATTTTATATTTTTGTTAGCATCCATATGGTACTAGGACAAGCTCCAACAAATTTCATGAATATTGGATTCATAAATAATTTATAAATATTCATACAAGGATCCTAATTATAAAAGGAAAATCTATAACTAAAAATCTACTCATGCACTGACCCTCAAATTTTTACCAAAGCTTATACTTGTCAAGAACAGCTCACCACATAAATTTCATAATTTTTGGAGCACAGGAACTCTAGATATAAATTAAACAAGTTTACATACATTTAATAACACATTTCAAGTTTCATTTTAAATCTTCCAGAAACTCTACTACATATGCTAATATCATATTTTTCCTAAATACTACACTTCACCAAGATCATAACAAAATTTGAACCACCAATTTTGGATCTCCCAAACTCCAGATATAAATTTTATAAAACAGCATGAAATCTGGAATTAAATGAGCTATCCTATTACTCTACAGTCGATGACAGGCGGGACACGCATAATAGTGGACCCCACATGTTAGTGACACGAAACAGAGCAGGCGGTGCTGCTCGACATTGCGCGGCCACGGCTCATCGACGGCGAGCTTCACCGGCGACGGCACCTACACTACGGTGACCTCCTTGACCTGGCGCACACGTTGGGCTATCTAGGCGGGCGGATCAACGGCGCGAAGGACGACGGCGGCGGCCATGGCAGCTCGGCGGAGCTGGACAACGGCGCTACACCGGCGGTGGCCACGGCGACTCAAGATAAAGCGCGGACGAGCATCTACTAACCAAGACAAACCTAACGCACAAGATCTCACAGCCAATGGTGGACGGAGGTGCTCCAGCCACGGTGACGGGCTCGGCGATGATACTCCGGCGAGGTCAAGCGCGGCATGGAGGCTTACCAGGCACGGTCAGCGAGCATGGGTGGATGTAGTGAGACTTGGGGATGGCAGTGGAGTGGCTACGGTGATGGAGGAGCGACGAGGGCGAGCTGGTGCCGGCAAGGGCGATGGCGGGAGTTTGGTGCTGCGGCGGCTGCTGTGGATGGCGAAGGAGGAAGCCGGGGAAAACAAAATGGGAGCGCAGGATGGATCGGGCGGGCGCTGGGGTGATAAAGGCACTCATTGGCCTAGCATGGCCGCGCTAGGCAGGGCGCCGGTGACGCGCGGCTTGCCTCGGCTCCACGTGGTGCACGAGCTCTGCTGACGGTCGGTCACTGTAGCCGTTCGATTCAGTCATCCATCAGCGTTCGCGAGTTGTCTGACAGCGTGAATTGGCGACGCTTGATCTCCCAAACCTAGAGGAATTAGTGCCAACGATCTAAATTAAACTTGTAGCTCTATGTGCCAGCTTCAATTGTTCTTAAAGGATCATGTGCTAACTCTCAACCAAACTCAAGTTATGTCTTCCCAAAGTAGGGCTGTCAGCACTGTCAGGGTTTAAAAGTTAGAAAAATTTGTTAAGTACTGAAATCAATGATTTGATGATTTTTGTGAGCCTAATTCAAGCATGTTAGGAGCTAAACTAGTCAATGACCCAAAAATAAAAGTTGTTCCTCTTGCCAAATACTACAACTTTACTTTAGTGACCACTTCCATGGAAGGTCTCTAACACATAGTTCAAACTTGGTCAAACATGCTACATTCAATGATGGTATACATTCAAACTATGGCTTAGTTACCAAATTGCCCCTAACCATGAATACCAAAGTTGTTCATAATGATCTTTTAAACATGTTTAAGCTATTTGTAGGGTCACACAATCATTTCATGCATTGGTCACACATAGGGCTATCTAGGTCAACACATGTAACATCACTTAAGTGCTTGATCATGAAAGGTGACCTTCATGAACAATGTTCCATTTGTTAACCTAAGTGTAGCTAATATGTTTTAGTGACTCACATAAACCATTTACATGTATTCACTCATGATCATATGCATATATACAAGGAAACATGAAATAACAAGCAATGTTGCATATGTTTCAATTGTAAAAGCTTAATTATGGATGCTTGATGCTCATGCTCATGCTATGCAAGTCAATTTATGCAAGGCTAACACCTAGGGTGTTATAGCCCCCCCCCTTATAAAAATCTCGTCTCGAGATTTGCAAGACCTACCATTCTTGGCAAAAGGCGGGATAAACCTCTCGTAAATAATCCTCTCGTTCCCACGTAGCATCTTGTTCACTGTGATTGTTCCACACCACCTTATAGAACTTAATGATCTTACTCCATGTCACTCTTTCCATCTCTTCTAACACTCAGACTGGCTTTTCTTCATAAGTCAAATCCGATTGAAGCTGTATATTGGTGGGTGCAATAGCTTCTTCAGGTACACGAAGACATTTCTTCAACTGAGAAACATGGAAGACCTCAAATATTGCACTCATCTCTGGTGGGAGTTGTAACTTATAAGCAACATTCCCCTTTTGTTCCAGAATCTTGTATGGCCCTACATATCTAGGCGAAAGCTTCTTTTTTATTCCAAATCTCTTCACCCCTTTCATGGGTGATACTTTCAAGTATACATAGTCACCCACTTCAAAAGTCAGTGGTCTTCTTCTTTTATCAGCATAACTCTTTTGTCTCGATTGAGCTGTCTTCATATGCTGTTAGATAACACGCACTTGCTCTTCAGCTTCATTGACAAAGTCAATACCAAAGTATCTCCTTTCACCGGGCTCAATCCAATTCAACGGAGTTCTACATT
The DNA here is from genome assembly GCF_019320115.1 of Miscanthus floridulus. Lineage (NCBI taxonomy): Eukaryota > Viridiplantae > Streptophyta > Magnoliopsida > Poales > Poaceae > Miscanthus > Miscanthus floridulus. The sequence goes on from NC_089587.1 coordinate 127,224,141, forward strand.
TTCTGCCGTACAAGGCTTCAAATGGAGCCATCTTGATACTTGCTTGATAATTGTTGTTATAGGAGAACTCAGCTAAAGGTAACCATTTCTCCCATGAACCTTTGGAAGATATAACACAAGCTCTTAGCAAATCTTCTAAGATTTGGTTCACTCGCTCTGTCTGTCCTGAAGTTTGCGGATGATATGCCGAACTTTTGATCAATTTAGTTCCCAAAGCCTGGTGCAAGTGCTCCTAGAAATGAGCTATGAACTGTGGTCCTCGATCTGAGATTATAGTCCTGGGTACTCCATGTAGTCTCATGATCTGAGAAACATATAGCTCAGCGTACTTCCCCATGTGATACCTTGTGTTCACTGGTATAAAATGGGCTGACTTGGTGAGACGATCTACAATGACCCATATTGAATCATGACCTTGCTGTGTCATTGGAAGGCCTATGATAAAGTCCATACTGATTTCTTCCCATTTCCAACCTAGAATCGGCAATGGCTGAAGTAATCTGGTAGATTTCATATGAATAGCTTTTACTATACTGCAGTTATCGCATCTAGTGACATAGGCTGCGATCTCTTTCTTCATCTTAGTCCACCAAAAATGGGTTTTCAAATCTTGATACATCTTACTACTACCCAGATGGATAGACAATTTGGATGCATGAGCTTCATCTAGAATTTGATTTCTAAGTTCGCGGTCCTTTAGTACCACAAGTTAGTTCTCAAACCATAGTACACCTCTTTCGTCCAATCTGAAATGCTTGGTTTCTTGCTCTAGCATCTTTCTCTTAATGTGACTTATACCTACATCTGTTTTCTATAGTTCTATGATTTTGCTCTCTAGTGAACAACTGATCATGATATTGTGCAGTACAGCAAGATGTAACAAATTGAATCCCTCTTCCAATAATGCTTCCATAGTGTTGCAATGAGACTTTCGACTGAGTACATCTGCTACTACATTAGCTTTTCCCAGATGGTAGTGCACTTCCAAATTGTAGTCCTTAATCAGCTCTAGCCATCTTCGCTGTCTCATGTTTAGCTCTGGTTGGGTAAAGATATACTTGAGACTTTTGTGGTCAGTATATATATGACATACATTGCCCAACAAATAATGTCTCCATATCTTTAATGCATGAACAACTGCTGCAAGTTCTAAATCATGTGTAGGGTAGTTGACTTCATGCTTTCTCAACTGCCGAGAAGCATATGCAATAACTCTTCCTTCTTGCATAAGCACACACCCCAAACCTATTCCTGATGCATCACAAAATACATCGAAAGGCTTCTCAATGTCGGGTTGTGCTAGAACAGGCGCTATAGTTAACAGAGTTCTGAGGGTGTGAAAAGTTGCTTCACATTCTGGTGTCCATTTGTACTTCTCATCTTTCTGAAGTAGTCTGGTCATGGGCTTAGCTATCTTTAAGAAATCTAGAATGAAATGACGATAATATCCTGCTAACCCTAGAAAACTCCGAACTTCATGAACCAAAGTCGGGGCTTTCCAAGCTATGACCTCTTGTACTTTTGATGGGTCTATAGAGATTCCATCTCTTGATAAGATATGACCTAAGAAAGGTACTTTGCTCAACCAAAATTCACACTTGCTAAACTTTGCATATAACTTGTGCTCCCTCAGTCTAGATAGGACAATCCTTAGATGCTCTTCATGATCTGACTCATTTTTCTAATAAATCAATATATCATCGATAAACACGACCACGAACTTGTGAAGCTTGGGCATGAATACCGAATTCATCAGGTACATGAAGTAGGTAAGAGCATTCGTTAGTCCAAAAGACATAACCAAATACTCATATAGGCCGTACCTAGTGGAGAAAGCAGTTTTAGGTATGTCCTCTGGCCTAATCTTTATCTGATGATAGCCTGATCTCAAGTCAATCTTGGAGAATACCTTTGCCTTTGCCAACTGATCAAACAAGATGTCGATGCGAGGCAACAGGTACTTATTCTTGATGGTCACAGCATTGAGTGGTCTGTAATCTACACACATTCTCAAGGATTTGTCCTTCTTTTTCACAAACAATGTTGGACATCCCCACGAAGATGAACTAGGTTGAATAAGACCCTTGTCCAACAGATCCTATAACTGAATCTTAAGTTCTGCTAACTCATTTGGTGGCATTCTATAGGGCCTTCTTGAGATGGGTGCCATACTTGGCACTAACTCAATCTCAAATTCCACATCCCTATTAGGTGGCAAACCTGGTAACTCCTCTGGAAATACATCCGAAAACTCACAAACCATAGGGATATCACAAAGGGTAGTGGTTTGGATAGCACAAGCTAAGTGTTGGAGTTCAAAGTTGCGGGGGAGTGGTACTAGAAAATCATTCCTTCCCTTGGGTTCTCTCAACATAACAGTATGAGTGCTAGTGTCAATGAGAACACCATGATCCTTCATCCAATTCATGCCTAAGATTACACTTATTGATAACCCGGACAATATTATCAAATCTGTTGTGTACTCCCTCCCTTGTATAGAGATGAGCACATTTTTGACTATCTTATTTGTAGAAATAGTAGCCCCTGCTGAACTTATATTATAACCCCCTTGCTTACTTCAATTATTTCCTGATCATGTCTAGATGCAAATGCTTGACTCATAAATGAATGAGAAGCTCCCGAATCAAATAAAACAACAGCAAGATGCTTATTAACAAGAAACATACTAGCTGTGACAACTTCTCCTGCGGGCACTTCCTCAACCGCTGTATAATGCACGTATCTAGGACATGCCCTTGAGTTCGCCTGCCTCTAATTGTTCTGATTCATATTGCCATTCTTCTTCGGGTGGGGGCATTCCTTGGCCCAGTGACCTACTTGATTGCAGTTGAAACAAGGTTGATTACTCCTAAGTCCTATGGAGCTTCCCTGACTGCCATTTCCTTTTGGTAAGGCAATAGTGAATGCCTTACAAAATGCTTTCTGAGGCCTGCCATTTTGAGCTTTTGGTGGTGGAGGCCTAAACTTGGGTGTAGGTGGGTGGAACTGTGGCCTAGCTATGATAGGAGCTCTAGACTGTGAAGATCCGGAGGCACCTACCTCAAATGCCCTCTTGCGACCCTTAGCCATCGCATGCATGTTTTTATGATTTTCCTGGGTCAGAGCATCACTAATAAACTCGTTATAGGTGGTGCACTTGGAATTTGCCATGGTCTTCATTAGTTTGGTGCCCAGACCCTGCTTGAAGCTCTCTATCTTCTTCTCCTCGGTATCCACAAAACCTAGAGCATACCTAGATAGGTTATTGAACGCGTGCATATATTCTGTGAGGGTCTTTGTCCCTTGGGTGAGCCTCATAAACTCAGCCGCCTTCATGCGCATTAGGCCTGGGGAATGTGATGCCCCTGAAATGCCAACTTGAACTATTCCCATGTTACTCGTGCATTAGCAGGTAGAGAGGACAAGAAATGTGTCCACCAAATCCCTGTCGGTCCTTGCAACTGGTGGGAAGCATACTCATCCTTCAGATGCTCGGTGACCCTTAGCAGATGAAACTTCTGCTCAATGGTGTTGAGCCACTCGTTTGCCTATAGTGGTTCCTCTACCACCTTGAAGATAGGAGGCTTCGTATCTAGAAATTCCTTGAAGGTACTGTGCTGATTGGGCTCGGGTCCTTGTTGCTGCGGGTGGCCACGAGCTGTGTTCTGCGTGATGAGGCACAGAGCTTCCTCCATAGTTCTTTGGCTTCCCAAAAATTGGGCAAAGAACTCCTGAGCAGACGGTGGCGGTGGTGGTGGTAAGTCATCACCATTGCCCTCATGACTGCTGCTAGCTCCTGCATGGGTGCGCATTATCTGCGAGGTTGCAACAATAAGCAATTATTGGACAATGTCAAGAGATTGCAGATGAATTATGTAATCATGCCAAACTGAAATTACTGGAGAGAATCTCAATTTCATACAATAAAAATAGTGGCACAATAATTCATTCTTGCAATATGACACCACCAATTGGATCACTTATCGTGCTCGCAGCGTGTTAACATACTAGTCACTAGGCGACACTAATCTTCATTAAGATCGCTGTCGAGGTCGGAGATAGATCATCCTCATTCTCTGGCTCCACTTCTTCCTTGTCCCAGTCGTCATCTTCTACTAACATTTCTAGATCTTTGTCTTCCTTACTAAGGATCGGGTGCAGTTGGTTGTTCAAATTATGCACCTCATGCTGAAAACCCATCACTACATGCTGGGCCCGTGCAAGCTGCTGGCTCAAGTCCCTTCATTCCGGTGATAGAGGGGCGGTTCGTGGTACCCCACAAAGTGCAAAACTTTCCACAGCAGAGTAGGAGTTCTGAAAACTATTAGGAACTTCTCACATCCAACTGGTGCTACCATCAGTACTATCAACATGTACACTTTTGTGAGATAAGGCCATAATGGATAAGAGTTACATAACCGAGCAAGAAATTTATAAGGGAAGGAACAATGTAATTATTTGAATGATAATTATCATGATGCATGCACGTTCCGTACGTCCTCACAAACATAGGAAAATTTTATTTCTAACGGTAGACATGGTGGCATACATATGTTCTCTCATATATAGCGTAACTAGTCGAGCTACACGTTTCGTTGTTAGTGTACCTGTGTAAGGAAAATGGACCCTTGGCCCATTTACTTTGGATTTTGGTATTTGATGACCAACATAACCAAATTGTACTAATGAACTTGCAAGTGATTGTTTTGTAGTTCAATAGGATGCAAGACGTGACTTGGATGAAGGCGACGTGATGATCCGATGATCAACACCATAAGCAAGACCCTAGGAGCACAAGAGAAGACCCAAGATATCAAGCAAAGTCCAAGCATGAAGATAGGAACCAAGCCGTACGCAAGATCGCGAAGAAACGAGCTCACAGAAGTGACCGGACGCTGGACCAGACGCTGGAAGAAAGTGACCGGACACTCAGATCAAGAGGCTCGGCAATAGGCGTGACCGGACACTAGACCGGATGCTGGCGGCAGATCGACCGGACACAGGACAGTAGAGTCTGGTCGAGTATAGAGAGGTTCCAAAGCGGTGAAACTGTGACCAGACGCATCCGGTGGCAGGTGACCGGACGCTGGCAATGTCCGATCAGTTGATCGTGGCTCCAATGGTCGGGACGATCGGACGCGTCCGATCAGGATGATTTCAGCATCCGGTCAGTAGCAAAAAAGCGAGACTTCGTCTCCAATAGCTACTTTCTTAGTGGGGCTTATAAATACAACCCCTAACCGGCCATTTGAGGTGAGTGGAGCTAAGAAAATATACCAAGGGTGTTGATGCACCATTTCAGTTATCTCCACTTGCATAGTGCTTAGTGTTTCATTAGGTGATTAGCGTAGGTGCTTTGCGAAGTGCTTAGGTTGATTAGACCACCGCTTATGCGCTTGCTCTAGGTTTAGGCCTAGTGTTTAGTGAGGTTTGCATACCTCTTATCACTCGATGCTTGCGAGCACCATTGTTGTACATCGAAGGGGCTTGAAGTCTTGCGAGATCACACCAACCACGTTTGTGGTGTGGCCGCCATCGTGTACCGAAGGGAACAATGCCCACGGTGTTTCGGCCGGAAGCTTGATAGTGAAGATGGCGGGGAGCATCCAGGAGAGGCTTGCCAGAAGGCACGTTGGAGACCCACTTGTGCGTGGGGAAGGCCCGAGGCTATCCATGGAGTTACCTGATCGGGAGCTTGGCCCTTGCGAGGGATTCCTTGCGAGGGGCTCCAACGAGGACTAGGGGGAAGCTTGCGTGCTTCTCGATACCTCAGTAAAAATACCAGAGTCGTCGATGGGAGTTTGCATATCTCTACCTTGCTCTTTACCTTCCGTATTTACATTAATCACATTACTCCTTTTGCGGTAGAGATTGCAACACATTAGCAAAACCATAGTAGCACATTTAGATAGTTTATCTTTTGCATAGGTTTTGCTAGGGTTAGAAAAAGATGCCATAGTTTAGAGTTAGAATTTTAAGTTGCCTAATTCACCCCCCCTCTTAGGCATCATGATCCCTTCAATTGGTATCAGAGCCGGTTGGCTCAATTTGGACCTTTGGCTTAACCGCCATTGAGCCGACGCCATTTAGAGTGGTTGGGATGGATACCTCTAGGCCTCCACACTTTGATGGCACTAACTTTCCTTATTATAAGGCCAGAATGGCTTGCCACCTTGAGGCGGTTGATTTGGGTGTATGGAGAGTCACTCATGATGGGATGAAACCCATCAAGAATCCCAAAAAACCCACAAAGAGTGATGAAAAAGAAATGCATTTTAATGCTAGAGCTAAGAATTGCTTGTTTGAATCATTTAGCATGTATGTGTTTAACCAAGTATTCACTTTAAATACGGCACATGAAATTTGGTTAAAGCTCCAAGAGCTCCATGATGGCACAAGTAATGTCTATGAGCAAAAACATTGTCTAGCTAAACAAAATTATGATTCCTTTACAATGAATGATGATGAGCTTGTTCATGATATGTATTCTCGTTTGAATCTAATTATCAATGAGCTCCATTCAATAGGATTGATAAAGCTAGATGATGCGGACATCGTGAGGAAGATCATCTCCATGCTACCACAAAAGAAATATGCAAGCATCATCACCATCCTTCACAACATGGAGGACTTGAGCACCATGACCCCGGGCATAGTTATTGGCAAGTTAGTGGAATTTGAAATGTAACATAAGATGGGTCAAGAAGAAGCTTCTTCATCAAGCAAAGGCAAAGCTCTTGCATGTAGCGAGAAAAAGAAGATGAAGGGGAAGCAAGTTGAGACAAGCTCAATCTCAAGCTCCTCAAGTGAAGACGAAGAAGAAGATGAGGACGGCGATGATGATGATGATGATGATTCAAGTGATGATGATCAATCTTCCTCCTCCACCTCCGACCTTGATGAAGAATCAATCAAATTAATCAACAAGGTGGAGAAGATGATCCAAAGGCTCAATGTCAAGGGTGTGCCCATCCAAATTCAAGATCTCATTTTCACCAATCAAAGAAATGAGCAAAGAAAGAGAGGATGCTATGGATGCGGTGAATTGGGGCACTTTGTGGAAGTTTGTCCAAATAAGCCCACACCCAAGACAAAGAAGAAGGCATGCAAGAACCAAGCTCTCACCTCACTAAGATCATGGGATGATTCTTCAAGTGAAGAAGAACACCATCACAAGAGGCAAGGCCGCAAGCACTCATCATCAAGCTCTTCACGTGTGTGCCTTATGGCACAAGGTAACGAAAGCTCATCCTCTAGTGAGAGTGATAGTGATGATGATTTGCCTTCTTATGATAAAATTGTGCAACAAAATCTTAAATATGCTAAAGTTTGCACTAGTCAACAAAAGAAGCTCAAAAGTTTAAAAGAAAAGCTAGATAGTTCACAAGAAGCACAGAAACCTTTGCTTGAACAATATGAGAACTTTGCTAATCTCAATGTTGAACTATCTACTAAAATTGAGCTACTTAAGGCTAGTGCAACAACAAATGAATGCACAATCAATGATGAGCAACTTGTAAAGAAAAATGAAAAACTAAAAGAAAAGTTAGCTAGCTCACAAGATGCTTATAAAAGTTTGCTTGCAAAAATGGAAACCATGTGCAAACATTATGATGAGCTAACTAATAAAGTTGCTAATCTTGAAGCCATTAGTACAACCCCCACCAAGGCATCTAAAAAGAAAAGTTCTATCTTTAACATGTCTAAAATGGATGCCTCTACTTCTTATAATGATTTATGTTTAGACTCACCTTTGTGCAACCAAGTTTGTGTTGAGAAAGTTGTTGCAGATACATGCACACAAGAGGTTGCAAAGGCGAATGAGCAACTCAAGCAAGAAGTACCTCGGCTCACCAAAGACTTGACTCAAGTGAAAGGCAACGCGAAGCAAACCCAACTTCATCAAGATAACACCATCAAGGGAGTGAAGAAGCTTCATGAAGGACAAACCGTGGTTTGCTATGTGTGCCACAAGGAAGGTCACAAGTCCCATGAGTGCAGGGTGAAGAATGGGGGAGGAGCAAAGAAGAAAGAGAAGAAGCAAACAAGCAAGCTCTCCAACACCTACACCAACAAGGTGAACAAGAAGGCCTCCACACCTTATCTCTTGAAGAAGAAGAAAAATGACAAGGTGGTGGCCATCAAGGTAAACAAGCAAGCCAATAATGGGGTCAAACATTTTTGGGTGCCAAAAGAAATAATTTTCAACATGAAGAGCACCAAGAAGGTTTGGATCCTGAAAGGGAAGTGAGAAGTCCAATGGACTTTGGGGAATTTGGAGACTTGGCAAAGTATGGATACATTTCATGGGGTGCATCATGATGGACAAAATCATTGCCAAGTGGGTTAGTTAATACTATGGACCCAAATTCCCCTTCTCATGTTAGGTAACTAGATGTTATTACTTTTAATTGGTACTCCTTTCAATTGGTATTTCTTACAAATTGGCATCTTTATGCATACTAGTTACTCTTCATGCCTATGTTTGCATTTGCATGCTTATATCTTTTGTCATGCATACATTAGGTATATCTTATGGTAGGCTTGCTCGGTTTCACTCTTAACCCTTGGAGCAAATCTACATGGTTTAAAATTGTTTAGGAGCACGGCACATAGCTTGTCTTACAATTGTTCATCTAATATGTGCCAAAGTCCAAATTGTAGATAATCTTTCCTGAATATCATCTTTGAAAATGATTCTCACATTATTGAGATGTCATCTTTCAAGTGGTATTTTGATTCTAAAATCAATGTGCATGATTCCTACATGTATTCCACACTTGTGTGCACACATTTAGGGGGAGGATTACTCTACAAGTTGGATGCTTTGAGACTAACACCTTTTCAAGCTTATCGTGTGTATAGTAGTCCCATTGCAAGGAAAATGGAGTCCCCGGAGTTAAGCATCATTCTTCAAATATCCACCACCAATTGCAAGTGGTAGAAATCAATTTGGTTTCCACATGTGGTATTTCTAAACCACTATCATCATGTTGATTTCATTTTGATATTTATATGCTTTCTCCATGCATTATATAGATTAAATTCCCTTGAGCAATAACTTGCTAATTGTGCATATACTTTGACTTCTATCATATGTATGCATATATTTAGGGGGAGCTTAATCTATATAATGTGAGAGTCAAAAATTGTGACCTATTTCACTCCACATACAAAGGATCACAAAGTTTGACCCTCCCTTGTGCTACTAATGTCTTCCTTTTCGGTGTTTGATTCCAAAGGGGGAGAATTTAGAGGACCAAAAGCAAGCATTAATAATTTACAAGTGGTAATGGTCCGAGAAAGGGAGGATAGTGGATTATGGATTGCCTATGTAATAGGGAGAATATGTAGGAAGCTAGGCGTAAATCCATAATGCCACATGGGGACATTTGCAAGGGCAAGATAAGTTTTTATGTAGTATCTTTTAGTTTTACAAGTAGTATCTTTTAGCATCATATAATCTTGCCCCTTGCATTGCATCCTAGCAAGTAGGTAGTTTTCAAATTTCAATTTTTTTTATTATTTGCTTGCTTTGGTCGTGTTGTCATCAATCACCAAACAGGGGGAGATTGTAAGGAAAATGGACCCTTGGCCCATTTACTTTGGATTTTGGTGTTTGATGACCAACACAACCAAATTGTACTAATGAACTTGCAAGTGATTGTTTTGTAGTTCAATAGGATGCAAGACGTGACTTGGATGAAGGCGATGTGATGATCTGATGATCAGTAGCATAAGCAAGACCCTAGGAGCACAAGAGAAGACCCAAGATATCAAGCAAAGTCCAAGCATGAAGATATGAACCAAGCCGTATGCAAGATCATGAAGAAACGAGCTCACTGAAGTGACCGGACGCTGGAAGAAAGTGACTGGACGCTTCGAAAGCAATGGAAAATATCATAAAATACCAAGAGCAAACCAAAAAGTGGAGAGATAGCTAGGTAGTCAGAAAGCTCATATGAGATGGAGACCTAGTCCTAAGAAGGAAACCTAATGCGGCTAGTGTGGGAAAGCTCCAACCAAAATGGGAAGGTCCATACACGGCGAATGCTGCCGTGAGATCAGGGTCGTTCTTCTTGACAGAAAGCGAAGGTAAAACAACCACCCATACCTAGAACATCGACAGTTTTCATAGGTTCTACATCTAAAATGTAAAAAGGTGGCCTCCGTGGAACTATAAGCAAAGGTCACCGCACCTCCCCTAATTTTCATATTTTCTTTATATTTCATGCAAAAGGGCCTGGATTCTTTTCCTCAAAAAGGGGCTCCTAACGGAGGTGAGGTTTTAATGAGGCAGGACCCATGCAAAAACCTCTGAAAATATAAAGAGGAATTCCCCCAAGAATACCATGAAAAGCGAAGGTCGAAAGTGGCTAGCAACGGAGCCACAGCATTCGACAACACAACAAAGAGGACCTTACTTTGCTTTAGCCAAAGGCTCAAAAGCAAGGAACGACCTCCATGGCTAAATTAGCCTGCAACCTTGACAAAGCCCTCTCCACATTCTGGCATCAAGGATCGATCAAAATGGCCAAAAAGGCCAAAAACCCTGACAAAGACCTACCTTCGCCTGTAGGCATCGGGCAAGAAAAATGCATGGTGAAAACCTATCCTTATCAGGCACCAGATGACTATCAGGGATTAATAGCAAAAGTACAACAGCAATAAAGGCCAAAGATATGCCAAGTACAAAGAAATCCATTTGTCCTATTGCGATTTCAAAACGTATCTAAGCAGTAAACATTGGCCAACCACCAAGATTTATTAAATCATATAAGTAGTAGACTATAAAATCCAATGCCTTACCCCAGCACTAGCCCTAGTCAGTGCATCTTCATAACCCTACATCCAAAAGAGTGCTAGGGGGGAAGCCAAACCAACCAAAAGCCGGTATATTATAGAGCAAAGCAAGAGAAAAATGGAAGTTGGAGTTTCCTTAGGAAAGAGAGACCAGAAGGTATCGTGCAAAGACTCATAAATCCAGTAGCTCGCACACTCTGGCGAAGGCCTCGTTGAAGTTGTACGCATCTTCCACTTGGTGTTGTACAGCCTCCACAGGGCGTTGTATGACCACAGTCCAGCAGCAAGCAGTTAGTGTCAGAGATTGTAGGCGGATATCGCACGAAGGCTCATAACATCCCCCCGCAAGCGAACACACCATCTGGCGCAACTCGGCATCAACCATGTTCGACGGGAGCGTAGCTACTCGAACATAGCCGAAGGCTAAAACAAAGCAATCTAGGCACCAGCAGAGACAATGTCCAAGAAATGCTTCTTCGACCTCCATTGCTTACTCAAATTGCTCTGTGGCCTTCGAACAAGCATCAAGAATAAAGACTAGCGCCTCTGATAAATGCTCAAATTATGCCAAAGCCTTGGCAACATCAACAAGATCAAATATGAGCACCTCAGCTTCTTTGCTGTGATGTGCTAGAGCATCCGTGTCAACTCCAAGCAAGCACAAAGACGGAGGCCAGATCGACAAAACAGACACTAAAGCCTCCACAAGGCGTGCAAGGTCAAAGACCAATACCTTAGCCTCTCCACGCGAGCACACAGACTCATACTCAATGACGACCTGAGAAAAGAATAGTAGAGGCAAGAGAGAGAAAGTAAGCCACAGAAAATGTAACCCTTCGGCTTAGCTAAAACTCATAGTAAGAATCTTTTATAAAAATAGGTGCATAGATAAAGAATCTAGGAAAAGTTCATTACAAAAGCAGATATGATTACAACAACAGTGCATTAGAAGCGCAATAGTACAAAAGTCCGAAAGCAATAACAGAGCAAAGAAAAAAGGCATTAAGGCCTTCCAAGCAACAGTTACAAAGGGCACGAAGGCCAGTCCAACAAATCAACATGAAACTAAGGTTGAGGCCCTCGCCAGGCTAGCGACCTAGTAAACTCCACATGTTTAGTATCAATATCATACTTCACAAAAGCAAACATGTCAAACAGAACGCCAGGGAAAAGCTTCCCGCCAATATTGCCATAGTTCACCGCTAACATAAATCCAGTCTTGATACATAGAAACAGGAGGCGCTTCCTGCACAGGCCCACCGAAGGAGACCTGCGCAAGACAAGTTCACAATTTAGACCTAAATATATATAAAAGGATGGGCGTCTACAGCACACCGCCTTCGACCAAGCCTAAAAAACTAACTAAAACCTAGACACTACACCTCTGGGTCAGCAGGAGCTAGCGTAGGCTCCTGGGGCTTTGGGACTTCGATAGTAGGGGATGGATCCTTTAGAGCCGGCACCTATATAGCTTGGGAAGATTGCGTCCCAGTAGCACCATGCGCAGCCTCCTTCTTCTACAACTCCTGCAAAACAATACAAAGTCATGAATGCAACAAACAAACAACAACAAACCTAAGTGAAAAACAATAATCTGACAAAAACCAACCTCAGCTTGGTGTGCCTCCGCCATCGAGCGAGCCTCTGCCCGGCCAAACTTCACCCAGAATGACTTCATGAAGTGACAAATAGATCTTCTCATAGCGCGGGAACTCACTCCGAGCTCAGCTAGGGCCTCAAGGTCTTTCTCCTACATGCCTTCGATGTGCCAGCAACCTTCCAGCATCAGCATCTTGGAATGGTTGGTGGTAGAGGCTAGGGTTCCAAAGTTGATGGCGCCACCAACAAAGTCAGGCAGCTTCTCGAAGTTGTCCTTCATCCATGAAAAGATGTTGAATGCTGAAGGCTCGGAGGGCATCGAAGACATAGAGCCCCTGAATCATTCGTGGGCACCCACATAGAGCTCAGTTGTGGCCAATCCAGCAGCCTTAGCATCCTTAAGGCGTTTAGTTAATACATCCACTTGCACCTTCAAGGTAGCACCACACTCCCTCTTGGCATACACCTCCTTGCGAAAGATATCAGCCATCTCAATAGTCTTTAGGGTGTGTTCTACAGCCAGTTCCATAGCAGCCTTCACGCCATTTGCCTCCTTGTTTAGCAAATCAACCCTCTTCTATAGCTCCTCCAACTCAGCATGGGCAGTGTGGAGGTCACCAACCTCCCCTACAAGCCGAGCCTTCTTGGCCTCAAGAGTTTCCACTTCTTTCTTCAAGGCCTCGATGGCCAGGTTGTGGTCGACCACCTCCTACATACCACGCTGCTCGATGGCCTTTGAAAGATAATGGCTCTGTCAAGACGAACATCAACCATAGCATAGTAGAGTAACAGTAGAGAAAATGAAAAAGAAGTGTACCACACACTGCTGCTCCAAGTTCATCCACAACAACTTGAAGTAGTCAACATTCTTCAAGTGGTGGCGAAGGCGGCCTAACATCAAATCAAGCATAAGAAACGTAAGACCAAAAGCAAGAAAACAAAAAATATAGAAAAGACAACCTCATGTATCATTGTAAATACCTTCAAGAACATCCACCCACCCACTTATTGTGCTGTTGGAGGCACCTGGAACAACAACCAAACATCAGCAAAACTCAAATAAAATAAAGATAGTGCAGAAACAGAAAACAAGAAGTAAAAGCAAAAGCAAACCTTCGCCGCCATCCACGCCCAGACCAGATGGGCGAGGAGTCGCGCCCGCAAGGAGAGGCCATGGGGGTGCTCCCAAGACAATCTGGGCGAGGTCCACACCCAAAGGATCATTAGGGTTGTCATCAGGGTTCTCGAGGGCCTTTGTCAAACTCGCTAGAAAAATCAAAATAAGTCCCGATAAAACTAAAAAACACAAACAACAATGACACTACTACACAAAGTTTAATGGAGGCGGGCGTTTTTTATTTTCTGCGGCGGGCAAAGCCGTCCGCCGCGGCCTAGAGGCCACGGTAAATCGTGGCTTAACCGCGGCGAGCGGCTTTGCCCGCCGCGGTTAACCGATTTACCGCGGCGGGCGGTGTAACGTGCCCGCCGCGGTAAACATACTTTTACCACGGCGGTCACGTTGAACCGCCCGCCGCGGTAAATTATTTTACCGCGGCGGACACGGTACAGAGCCCGCTGCGGTTATGTTCGTTAGCCGTGGCGGGCATTATTATTTGCCCGCTTCGGTAAATTATTTCCTGAATTAAAAAAAATACAGCAGCCATATAATTAAATTCAAATTCAAATTCAAATTCAAATTCAAATTCAAATCACATCCAGATTTCACAAATTAAACTTAAAAAGTATGCAGGCATTACACATGAGATAATATACATATATATACATTCACTTAGTCGTTCTTGTCATTGTTAATTCATTACATTTACATATTAAAGTCGTTATACATGCCCTAAGGAGTAATCTTGCGGACGCATCATCGTGGGCCATTTCCTCAGCCTCTCATACTCTGGTAAAATCGCTAGCTGGCTGTTCTCATTGAAGAACGTGCTCCCTTCAAGCATATATTTGTCTAAGACAAACTTACATATGTCCGCCTTTGTCTGCGTGAAGGAGTGTTGGGTGCTCTGCACGTCTCTCCACCAGTTCAATCCATTCTTGAGCACCCTCCAACTGCTGCTGTACTGCTTGCACTCCCTCAGGTACTCACAGACGTAGAAGCCATAGGTTTGTGATCCTACCGGTTGTTTGGCACACTGCATGATCGATACACAAGCATTAGAATACAGGCATTAGAACGCTTATGAACAGAACGCACAATTAAACCTTTCAAATACTTACCGGAAAGTTGCGTCTGATTTTGATGCGGTTCTTATGCTTAGCCTTAAAATTCTCTGTTCTTCGATCATAGCATTCAGGATCCTTCACGTACTCCTTATAAGCGCTATATGAAATGTACTAGTATTAGGCAGGGCATTAGAACGCATATGAGAAGACAGTTCAGTCACTTACACTCTGAGGCAATCTTCAAAGGCCTTGTACCCTTTTAAGTTTGGCATTCTCAACGAATCAAATACGCAGGCCCTGCCATCCTGAGGGTAGATGATAAATGCAACCCAGTGACCCTCGAGGCCTTGGCTGCGCCATTGAAACAAAATACAGGTTACAATGAGAAATAATAATACTAGCTAGCTACCCACTTATCTCTACAGGCATGTCTTCGACTTACCCAAAGTGGTAGGCAGCTACGATACACCCATTTCTCCTGATCTTCTTCATTGCTCCTAGTATGTACCTTGAAATGTTCAACTTCTCATTGTCCATCAGTTTCTTCTTGTGCGCCTCTCTCTGTCGCTTGGTCAAGTCTTTCATGGTTGGATGATTGTCATCTAGGTGGTAACCAATGATGACTCTTTGAGCAATATGCATTGGAGATAGATAGATAACATCAAGTTTTAGTTCCTTGGATATATAGGCCATCAACCTGCAAGGACAAGCCATCGTGGCATATATAAGTAGTCTTGACCGATTCAAAAGCAGGTGATATGTGAAACTCGCAATTCATCACTTACATAGAGAACAAGGTGACTTGGGCGATGTCAAGGTCTTGTTCCCGTAGTAGTCTGTACATGTCGTGGAAGTCCACGGGGAGTTCTACATCGTTGCCGGGCAAGTGGAAGTACTCCGCCACAACCTTGACTAGAAAACCATGTAGGCCAGCTTTTGCCGCTTCCATGTACCTGAAATTTAATAAAGCTCTAAATATTAGACGGTTAGAACAAGTGATGACATTATTACCTCACCTTTTTTAACTACTGTGATTCACCCCTCCAGTTTTTTTAACAGAGTTTTGATCCATTACAAGGATTTGAATACTAGCATTGTTAGCACTAGGATTTCATGCCTAGGATTGTGATGGCTGTTAGTGAAAAACTAGAAAATTCCATAATATACATGTAACAAATTGGGCATATTGTTCTTCAGGGCGCATTATAAGTTCCAGTAGATGAATCTTATCTTTTGTTATTGCATCTAATGAATGATTATCAGTTTTAATACCCTGTATTGGCGCAATGGTGCTTTGGCATTGGAACACAAAAAATCTGATGACTTTGCCTCCACGTTTTCTGTCATTTCTCATCCTCCTGTGTTACTATCAAATTGTAGACGCATATAGTTGGAGGACAGACACCACCTTTCAATTTCTTCCTATTTTAGATTGATGATTGTTTCTATCAAATTGGTTAATTTATTTTCTAAGGATTAGGTTCTAGCAATAGCAGAACTGGTTGATTTGTCTATGCCAGAATATGTTTTTTTAAGGGGGGTGAAGTCCAGCAAGGAAGAGTTGTGAACTTGTGAATAGGGGTGTCTTTTTTGCTGGAACTAAGTCTTTCTAAATCATTGCAGATAAATTCACAAGCCAAATGGATTAGGTTCCAATCGATTAACAAACTTAAATTTTTTTCTGAATCAACTAAACAACAGTTGGAATTGGAAATTAAGGAGTAAGACAGGAGAGAAATGTACCAAATTGTAGGTTGCAGCTGTACCAGAGCAGACGAATAGGAGTGCAACCTTGAAGGCCCGACCGCAGGAACGGAGCTCCGGCCACCAGCCTGCGCCCAACAAGCCGTGGGTGGTGGCGCAAGACAGCCGGGGCCCGGGGGCGGTGCAGCACGCCGCCGCTGCTCTGCCAACACCTTTCCGGCGGTGACGCCGGCCGGGCTACGTGAGCACGGCCGTGGGCGAGAAGGGAGCACTCGAGATGGTGGCGGCGGTAGGATCCAGTCACTGCGAGGTGCTAGGGTTCCGGTGAGCAGCCGAGTCGAGAGACTCGAGAGCACGGGGGCGGGGCGCGGGCAAGGGAGAGGAGGACGGGGGCACGGACCGGGCACGGGGAGGAGAACAGGGGCGGGGGTCGGTGCGCGGAGGAGCTCAATCGGCGGTGGAGCCCGGCGGCGGCGGCGTGAGATTTTGGCAGCCCTTCGGGGTAAAACTGAACCGCGCAAAAGACCGCCGAGATGTTGAGGGTAGGTTGTACATGGTGAGCACGACGGGCCAAGTGCTGTGCGAGCTGCTAAGCTCACCGAACGGGTTCATCCCGTCGGTACTTAGCGCGAACCTAACATGCCTGGGCTCCTTGCCAAACTCCGGGTAGGCCTCGTCAAAATCCTTCCACTGCTTGCCATCGGATGGGTGCCGTAGCTTGCCATCGTCGTTCAGGCGGTCAGCAGATGCATGCCAGGACATGAGCTTGGCATCGTCCGGGTTCCCGAATATTGCACGCAGGCGATCGGTCACGGGCAGGTACCACACCGACAGTGCTGGACTTTTCCTGTGCGTGTAACCCTCTTCTTCATCGTCCTGCTGAGCTGAGATCTGTTTGGCCACACTGCTCTTCTTTGCCCCCTTCTTGTTCTTCTTCCGACCACCCCGCAAGCCTCCCTCGTCTTCTGCATCCACGCGACAACCAGCATTTTTCTTGTACCGACTAAAGCCGCAGTGCGGACAACTCGTCAAATTCTCATACTCATTGCCCCGATACAGGATGCAGTGGTTAGGGCATGCATCAAACTTTCTAAGCTTCATCGCCACTGGCCGGATCAGCTTCTTGGCCCGATAAGTATTGGCGGGCACCTTGTTAGCCGTTGGGTACGTGGTGGCAAGGTAGCTTAACAACTCATTGAAGCTAGTGTCAGACCAACCATGACGAGCCTTCAACATCAACATATGGAGGTTAAAACGGAGTGCCGTGCAGTCCTTTGGACAATCGCCGCCGTCCTTATAGAGAGGATCAACTGCCGCCTGTTTCAACTCTCTGAAATTCTCCAACCACTTTGGGCAACCCAACACAACGTCGTCTTCATCGAAGTGTTTGACTAGATCTTCAACAAGCTGCACATCCTTGGGATGGCTCACAGTATCCTAACCATCAACACCGTCGCCGGCTTCGTCGGCCATGTCTTGCATTACATCATCCACCGTGATGTAATCACGACAACTGTTGTCACTGTCGGCTGGCGCAGCTGCTGCGGAAGGATCTTTATTCACCGGTGGTGCTGTCGTCGTCGGCGTCGAAGAGGTAACTCCAGATGCAGCGCCACTCGCACCAACTCTTTCGCCGTGAAATGTCCAGACTGTGTAGCCCTCGATGAAACCATACATGATCAAATGAGTTTGCACCTCGCTGTCTCGGTGGGCTTTCAGGTTCTTGCAACGAGAACATGGACATATGGTTGTCATCCGCTTCAGTCTCTCACGGTGAGCTTTACCAGCCGCAATAAACTTCCTTAATTCAAAGAGGTACCGCGGATCATTCACTCTATCGATCCGGTACATCCATTCCGATCTATCCATCATATCTGCGAACATTATCCATCACAATCAACATTAAATAAAGAAGAATTAGTAGAAATTGATGATTTTTACGTCCAAAATCATGAAAAAGAGAGGAAATGACGTTGTGAAAGATGAAGCATGCATCTATGATGAATCTAAAGTTAAAGAAATACATGACATCATTTTTTCCATTAAAATTGATCTAGATCTAGATCTAGATCTAAAGAGAACTCTAGGTGATGGAAATAAAGAGAGAGGATGGAAGGAGAGAGGGAGAGCCTTTATGAACCTCTTATGATGTCCTCCTCCATCAAATCCAAGCCCTTCAACTCAAATCAAAAGTTTCCTCAAATTTTAGGGCAAAGCCTCCCCCCATGAGTTTTGAGAGAGGAAGACCCGTGGAGAAGAAGGAGGGTCTGAGGTCTGTATATGTACAGGATTTACCGCGGCGGGCAACATAAAACGCCCGCCTCGGTAAATCAAGTCTTTACCACGGCGGGCAGTTTAAAGCGCCCGCTATGGTAAACAGTATTAACCGCGGCGGGCTATTAATACCGCCCGCCGCGGTAAATAACGATTTTCTGCGACGGGCAGGTAAGGTCGCCCGCCGCGGTAAACCAATTTCCCGCAGCGGGCGCCCCGGTGGCCGGCCTCGCTGGCCGGCCACCGGTTAACCGTGGCGGGCAAAAAAGGTGCCCGCCACGGAGCGTGTTTTGGCCACGCTGCGCAAATTCATTCCTGTAGTAGTGTGAAAAACAAAGCTAAAAGGCAACTCACCTAGCTGCAAAGGGCTCGGAACAAAATTTGAGCCACCAGCATCTCCGCATGATGACTTGTGGCCTGAAACCCCATGCTCTAGAATGGAGCAACTAGAGAACTTGCCTCCGCCTCGTCCATAGACACCTATACAGGACCAGTCGTAGGACGACGACGTTCAGTTTTAGCGGCCTCCTCTTCTCTCAGCGAAGAAACATCACCACTACTGGTACCTTTGCCCTCAGAACCGAAAGAATCATTGTCACAGAACCATCCAATTTATAAGAGCACAAGTACAATAGCAATCACCGAAGCGATCAAACCGTCATACTTGAGCCCATATAAACCTGGTAGTCCAACGAAATTGCGGAGGATCTCAAACAACCAACATACAAACCAAGATCGAAGAGATTCAACATAACCAGCCACATGTTACATCATAGTTCACAAATATTTCTCATACATTAGAGTTCGAATAATTATTACAAACCAAGTTTGAAAGTAGCGGAAGCAAAGTAGTTGAACATCAACATCACATGTAGTTTAATACAAAGCCAGAGTCATAGTCATCTCCAACCAAAAGCACAAGGGTGAGATGATATACAGAATGACCCTTGCCCATGGTCCTAGTCCTCATCCACTGCAGGAGCAAGATAGTTCTTGTAGTAGCCATGATACATAATGTTATATGCAACAATGGGAATAAAACCTTGAGTACGAGAAGGTACTCATCTAGACTTACCCGTCCAACTAATATACTAAGACACCAAGGAGTATGCAAGGCTTTATAAGTAGAGCTGGTAGACATTGGTTGTAGAAAAAGCATAAGTTATCCAACATATCTTTAATTGTGAATCACCAGTTATTAATCCTATCTCATACTAGGTTAGCACTATCCTATGCCAACTCCATGCTATTGATGTTGAGTAGCACAATGATAGCTATGCGAACTTCATAGCAATGCCAACTCCATGCTAACTGAGTAGGTGCATATCTCTTCTCTATCTACTTACAAATTTCACACAATGCAATGTCTAAGCTACACATGACAGTTACAAGTTTACATCATAACTGAAGTTCTGCTTATCCAAATGCTGTGATCTTGGACTTTTTGGAAAGCTTGTAAAATTTTCTACAACTCTTATTTAATCACCAAAAGCTAATTCACAATCTATCCTAAACAAAACAGACAATCTATCCTGTGCTGTCTAGAAATTCCAGAGAACAAGCATTTCGGAAAACTAACTTTAAACAGCTATAACTCCTAAACCCTTTGGCCTATTGCCATGAAATTATAACACAAGATAGATGAAGAAGTTCTCTACAACTTTGTTATTAACCATTTCTACAGCAAGAATCATTTTGACTATGCAACATACCAAACCACAGAATCTATCCGAAAACACTTTACATTGAATTATAAAGCAACAATATTTTTACTACATATAAGCATTCAAAATTTGGCATCACCAAGTATACCAACAGTTCAAGCACATCAAATACACTCAAGAAAACATAATGGCCAAGCCCAAACTATTCATTTAAATGTCTTTATTAATTTAATTAGATAATTGGGGAAAATAACAAACACATACTAAATGTGCACAATAAATTCTCAGAAACTTATAGTGGCTTCCGAGTGCTACAAATAGACTACTGTAAAAGTTTCATGCCATTTCACCATGTATAACATCCTTTACAAAAATAACAAGCTAGCAAGGCCTATTTTAGTGAAAATAGTAAACCCTAAAGAAAAGTGTCAAACAACAGATTATATATTTTTCCTAGCTTCTTATTCATGCCATACTATTGTATAAAAATTTGCATATCAATATGTTACATATTTTTATCCCTACAATTTTCCTCAGAAAATACTATTTATTACTAGATAAATAGAAAGACCCTACTCCAAACAAGTTTACAGTAAGTTTATTATTTTTCCTAGCTAAATCATGTCAACACAAGTCCAACAAAATTGGAACCACAATTTTATGAGTTTTCTATATCAAGATATCTATTTTACAAGATTACTAACATTCAAAAAGTACTTATTTAAATAAATTTTAATCACCAAGACAAATACCCGAAAATGTACATTTAATATTTTTATAAAAAAACTACACTTCCTAAGGATTACAACAAAATTTGGTTCACCAGAATTGGACCTATATAACTCCACTTATGATTTTCCAAAGGTGCATGCAAATCTAGAAATAAATGAACTATCTTTCTATTCCACAGTCACTGACAGCAGGGGTCTACGAAACAGACGGGCCCACGTGTCAGTGAAAGAAAAACAGAGGAACAGCGCTGCTCAACGCGGATCGGCTGGACTTCGTTGACGGCGAGCCTTTCCGGTGACGGCATCGATACTACAAGCATCCCCATGACATTGCGCACACGTTGAGCTACCTAGTTGGACCTATTGCCGGAGCTAACGACGACGGCAGCGACCATGATGGCATGACGGAGCTGGTTGATTGCGAGGCGCTGGCGCTGGCTGTGATAGCATGACCTAGGGCTCGGCCAAGCTTCTACTGGCTATGGTGAAGCTAGCGCACACGCTATCGAGGCAAGTGGCGGTCGGATGCGGACTGGCCACGACGACGGGGCACGGCGGTGGAACACCGGTGAGGTCATGCGCGGCGAGAAGACCTTACTGAGCGCTTCTAGCTAGCAATGCAGGTGCGGTGGTGTGGTGGAGTCAAGATGGCGCTGCTCCGGTGACGAATGCGTGACGTGGTGTGAGCTAGGGCCGGCAATGGCGATGGCGATGAGCTCGTGCTGCTGTGGGTGAGCACGAAGGCGAAGGAGAAGGCGGGAAATGGAAATCCGAGCGTGGGGCATCACGGGCGAGCGCTGGGTCTTGAGTTGGTGTGCTACAGCCCGATGTGGCCTGACCGAGCGTGCCAATGGTGATGCGTGGCCTCCACGCAGCATTCAAGTTCTGAAGCCGGTCGGCACTGTAGACGCGATGCAGTTCGGCCATCAGAGGCGATGCCTGAGCCTGACAGCGTGTTTTCAAGGTGATCAAACTCCTAATCCGTAGCTCATTAGCGCAAACAGTCTAAACCAATGTTAAAGCCCTATATACCATCTTGAACTTCTATTAAAGGATCAAGTTCTAATTCTCAACCAATACATAGTAAAATCATCCCAAATTCGAGCCAATCAAACTGGAAATCCGAAAAGACTTAGAAAATTTTCTAAGTGCTGGAAATTATGTCTTTCTGATTTTTGTGAGCTCAAAAAGACCAAGCTATGCACTGAATTAGCTCATGACCCAAAAATAAAAGTTGCCACTCTACTCAAATACTACAACTTTGCTTAGGGGTGCTTTACCATGCAAATTCTCTATGACATAGTTCAAACTAGGTCAAACATACAACTTAAATTAGATGTCATACACCATATCAATGACTTAGACTAAACTAGCCTTAGTCATGAATACCAAAGTTGTTCCTTATGCTATTATAAACATGTTTAAGGTACTCTTAAGGTTCCACACACATTTCATACATTGGTTACATGTAAACCCTAACATAAGTAATGAAATTAAGTGATAACACATGCAATATAAGCCAACAAAAGGATAGTAATTGAGATGCTCATGCTCATGCATGCTCATGGATGCTTATGATCATGCAATGTCAAGGTTACACTACTACACAAATGATTAACCGCGACACCCCCCCGATGGCCTCCGAGGCGGGCGTCCATTTTAGCCCGCCACGGTTAATCCCGTGATTTACCGATGCGGGCATTTTTTATTTACCGTGACAGGCTCTTTTGTCCGCCATAGTAAATTAATTTACTGTGGCGGGCGTCTTAAGATGCCCGCCACGAAAAATACCCTATTAACCATAGCGGGCGTCTTAAGAAGCCCGCCACGGTAAATCGATTTACCGTGACGGGCATTTTATAAAGCCCGCTTTAAAAAATAAGGCCCAAACTCTCAGCCCAGAAGAAGCCCATCTCAGCTTTTCTACTGGGCTCGTATATAAGTGGCACTTCACTTGTGAACCCTAGCCTCACTCCACATCCCCAGCCGCCTCCCTCTCTCATCCCCGACTCATGCGACCGCGCGCCTCCTCCTCTCTTCCCTCCGCCGTGCGCCACCCCGCGACGGCGGCTCCCGGGTGCTCGTGCGGCGGTGGCCCTCTGAGCTCGCACGCGGTGGCGACCCTCGGAGCTCAGGCGCTCCCTCCTTCTCTTCCTCTCTCCCTCCCTCGTCAGCGGGGGAGGCCCCCACGGCGTGGATCCACGACGGGGGAAACGCAAGGAGGCGGTCATGGCGTGGTTTCACGACTGCGCAAGAAGGTGGTGCCAGCCCGGATCCACGGTGGTTTCCGGCGCAAGGTGGTGTCGGCTTCTCTCCTTTGAGGTTCGTAGACAGAGGTCTAGATCCGGAGGTCGAGGAGGTCTAGATCCCCGGCCGTCTCCCTCTTCCTCTCTTCAATCTCCCTCACTCGTCCCTCTCTCCTCTTTGTAGATCGGGCCACGGCGGGTCCAGATCCAGCGGCGTCGCTCCTCCTGGTGGCGGATCCAGGGGTGGATCGACCGGATCCGGTGGTGGATCCTCCGGCGGGGGCGACGACGGCGCTGCAGCCCTGGATGGGCTCGACGAGCCTGTGGATGGGCTTGGCGGGCCTGTCCAGGGTTTTTTCTCTTTTTTTTGTTTTTTCGGAATGATTTACCGTGGCGGACATTCTTAGTTGCCCGCCGTGGTAAATCGATTAACCGCGGTGGGCAAAGGTGCCCGCCGCGGCAAGGCCATGATTTACCGTGACCTTCTCGCCGCGGCGGACGCCTTTGCCCGCCGCGGAAAAGCAAAAATGACCGCCGCGCAAAAGCATTCTATAGTAGTGTTAAATGCATGCTTAACACCCAGGGTGTTACAGCCCTTCCCCCCCCCTAACAGAAATCTTGTCCCGAGATTGCACGACCTACAATTCCTCGTAGAAACTTGGATAAACCTCACGAAGATAATCCTCACGTTCCCATGTAGTGTCTTGCTCACTATGATTATTCCAAATCACCTTGTAGAACTTGATGACTTTGCTACGTGTCACTCTTTCCATTACTTCAAGCACTCGAATTGGTCTTTCTTCATAGGTCAAATCTGACTGAATCTTGATACTAGTGGGTTCAATTGCTTCCTCGGGCACACGAAGGCATTTCTTGAGTTGGGAGACATGAAAAACACTTAATGTAGATTTCATTTCTGGAGGTAACTAGAGTTTGTAGGCTACTGGCCCTTTTCGTGCAATGATCTGGTATGGTCCAATATACCTAGGAGCAAGTTTTCGCTTCACTCCAAATCTTTGTACTCTCCTCATTGGGGATACCTTCAGATACACATAATCTCCAACTTAGAACACAATAGGATTTCTCCTCTTATATGCATAACTCTTTTGTCTTGATTGAGCGGCCTCTATATGTTGTCGAATGAATTGGACTCATTCTTTAGCCTCTTTGACAAAGTCAATTCCATAATACCTTCTTTCACCAAGCTCAATCCAATTTAGAGGGGTCCTACACTTGCGACCATATAAAGCTTCAAACAGAGCCATCTTGATACTCTCTTGATAACTATTATTGTAGGAGAATTCAACCAAAGGTAACCAATCCTCCCATGAACCCTTGGAAGAAATCACACATGCTCTTAACATATCTTCCAAGATCTAATTCACATGTTTAGTTTGACCTACGGTCTAAGGGTGATAAGCAGAGCTACAAAACAATGTGGTACCTAAGTACTTGTGCAGATGTTCCCAAAAATGATTAACAAATTGGGTCCCACGATCTGATACAATACTCTTAGGTACACCATGCAATCTAATAATTTGCTCAATGTATAACTTTGCATATTGATGAGGTGTATACTTGACATTGACAGGAATAAAATGTGTAGACTTGGTGAGGCGGTCAACAATTACCCAAATAGAATCATGATCCTTTTGGGTATTTGGAAGTCCGACAATAAAACCCATACTAATGTCATCCCATTTCCAACTTGGAATGGACAGTGGCTAAAGTAACCCTGCTGGTTTCATATGAATGGCCTTAACTCGGCAACAATTATCACATCTAGCAACATATGCCGCAATTTCTTTCTTCATTTTTGTCCATCAAAACCTAGTCTTCAAATCTTGGTACATCTTGTTGCTACCCGGGTGAATTGATAGCTTGGAAGAATGAGCTTCCTCTAGGATTTGGTTCCTTAATTCCCTATCTTTCGGCACAACAAGCCGATCTTTAAACCATAGAACACCATTCTCATCCAATCGAAAATGCTCACTTTCTTCTTCTTTCATCTTTCTCTTGATATGGAATATACCAACATCAGTCTTTTGGAGCTCAATGATCTTTGACTCTAGAGAACAACTAACTGTGATATTATGTAGGACTGCCGGATGCAATAAGTTAAAACCATATTCCAACAAAGAATTTCCATGATACTTCTGACTTAAGGCATCAGCAACTACATCGACCTTGCCCAGATGATAATGCACTTCAAGGTTGTAATCCTTGATCAATTCTAACCATCTGCGCTGCCTCATGTTCAACTCAGGTTGAGTGAAAATGTACTTAAGGCTCTTATGATCAGTATAGATGTGGCAAACATTACCAAGCAAGTAATGTCTCCAAATTTTTAGAGCATGGACAACTGCTGCAAGCTCTAAATCATGTGTTGGATAGTTGACTTCATGCTTTCTCAACTGGCGTGAGGCATAAGCAATGACTCGGCCTTCCTGCATTAAAGCACACCCTAAACCGATAACTGGGGCATCACAAAATACATCAGGGTTTCTCAATGTTAGGCTGTGTTAACACAGGAGCAGTAGTTAACAAAGTCCGCAAAGTGTGCAAAGCTGCTTCACACTCCGGTGTCCACACAAACCTCTCATCTTTCTGAAGTAACCTCATCATAGGTTTGGATATCTTGGAGAAATCTGGGATAAACCGACGATAGTATCCAGCTAAACCAAGAAAACTTCAAACTTCATGAACTGAGGTTGGGGCTTTCCAATCCATCACTTCTTGCACCTTGGATGGGTCTACAGAAATTCTATCCTCCAATAACACGTGACCTAGGAAAGGTACCTTCTTCAACCAAAACTCACATTTACAAAACTTTGCATACAACTTATGCTCTCTTAGTCTCGACAATACCACTCTCAAGTGCTCTTCATGTTCTTTTGCCATCTCAGAATAAATCAAGATATCATCGATGAACACAACCATGAACTTGTCAAGTTTGGGCATGAACACCGAGTTCATCAAGTACATGAGTAGGTAGGAGCATTGGTCAATCCAAAACACATGACTAAATACTCATAAAGACCGTACCTAGTGAAAAAAGCCATCTTAGGTATGTCTTCTGGCCTAATCTCGATTTGATGATAACCTAACCTCAAATCAATCTTAGAGAACACTTTTGTTTTTGACAATTGATCAAACAAGATATCAATGCGAGGCAAAGGATACTTGTTCTTGATAGTAACAGCATTGAGTGGTCGATAATCCACACACATCCGCAAAGACTTGTCCTTCTTTTTTACGAATATGGCTAGACAACCCCATGGTGATGAACTAGGGCGAATAAGACCCTTCTCTAAGAGTTCATGCAATTGAATCTTGAATTTTGCTAATTCATTGGGAGGCATTCTATATGGTCTTTGGGAAATAGGTGTGGTACCAGGTAACAACTCTATCTCTTTGTCCAATGGTAACCCTAGCAATTCATCAGGAAAGACATCCAGAAATTCACATACTACCGGAATATCAACAAGGGCCACAGGCTAGATAGCATTGGCCACATTATGGAGATTAAACTCCCTAGGAAGGGGTACTAGAAAAGCCTCATTATTCTTGGGATCCCTCAACATAATGGTTCTAGTCGAGGTATCAATAAGAACACCATGGTTCTTCATCCAATTCATCCCCAAGATCACATCAATACCCAATCTTAGTAATATCACTAAGTTTGCAGTATACTCCCATTCACTTATTTGGATGCGTACATCTCTAACTATCTGATTGGTAGAAATGTTACTCCCAGCTGCACTTATACAATACCCACCTTTGTCTACTATGATTATTTTCTGATCATACTTGGATGCAAAAGTTGGACTCATGAATGAATGTGAAGCTCCATAATCAAATAAAACAACTATAGGATGATGATTCATAAGAAACATACCAGCCAGTGACTACTTCACTAGATGGAATCTCTTCCATGGTGGTATAGTGCACATGTCCCTGATGTCCATTTGAGTTGCCTAGCTTCTGATTGCTGTTCTTCTTGGGATAAGGGCAATTTCTTGCCTATGGCCCGTCTTGTTGTAGTTCCAGCATGGCATACTGCTAGGTGGAACATTGGAGCTACCTTGTCTAGTGCTACCCTTTGGTAGGGCAATGGAGTAGGCCTTGCTGATAAACCTTCTAGTTCTGACTGGGCTGCGCCTTCTTCTGAGGTGGTCTATACTTTGGAGCAGGGAGGGCGGAACTGGGGTCTCCCGGACGGTAGGAGCTTTGGACTAGGATAGCACCTACTTCAAAAGCTCTCTTGCGATTCTTGGATGTTCTATAGATGTTGTTGTGATTCTCTTGGGTTAATGCATCACTAATAAACTCATTGAAAGTAGGACTTTTGTTGTTAGCAAGTGTCTTCATCAGTTTCGGGCTAAGTCCCCGCTTGAAACTGGCAATCTTTTTGGCATCTGTATCCATAAACTCTATGGCATACCATGACAAGTTGTTAAAGGCATGCAGATACTCAGTCAAAGTCTTAGTACCCTGTGTTAGCCTCATGAATTCTGTATGCTTCATACTCATCAGACCTAGGGGAATATAATGTCCCCTAAATGTAGCCTTGAATTGATTCCAGGTGATTTGAGCATCTTTAGGCAAAGTGGATCTATGATGACTCCACCATATGCCCGCAGGCCCATCCAGCTGGTGCAATGCATATTCAGTCTTTAGGTGCTCGGTGAGCCTCAAAAGGTGGAACTTCTGTTCAATTGTATTCAGCCACTCATCTGACTGCAATGGTTCTTCTGCTTCCTTAAAAACAAAAGGCTTGGTGTCGAGAAAGTCCTTGAAAGTACTGAACTGATTAGGTTCAGGTTCTTGATGCTGGTCTCTTCCACATCCTTGGCCAACATTCTGCGCAAGACTGCGCAGCACTTTTCCCATGGCACATTGAGTCTCCATGAGTTGAGCCATCATCACTGCTGGGGTAGGATGCGGTGGTGGGGGAAGATCCTCATTGCCATTGCCATGGCCATCACTACCACTTGCATCATCACCAAAAGTTCCCCTACTGAGTGCGCGTCATCTGCGAAATTGCAACACAAGTGATTATTAGATGATGTCAAGAAATTGCATGAAGAATTGTATAATCATGCCATACTATAATTACTAGAGAGAATAGTAAATTCATACAATAATATAGAGGCACAATAATTCAATTCCACAATATAACATCACCAAATGATCACTTATCGTGCTCACAACGTGTTCCATACATGCCAAATTTTTATGTCAAACACAACTGGAAATCCATTAAACTAGTGCAATTGTCACAAATAGTACATGCATAGTTCCAATCACAACACAAGGGTACATCATGAAATTGAGACATACATTATGAGTTCCTTACATAATGATCAAGAATAAAGAGCTAAGACATCAAGCTCGCTACTACTACAGCTAAGCTACTCCTGTGAGTGGTCACTGTCGACGTCGGACACACCATCACCATGGTCGTCCTCCCAAGGCTCCACCTCTTCATCTTCGGGCTCTTCCTTAGCATCCATGCCCATGCCATCATCTTCGGCAATCAACACATTACACTCATCTTCCACCACTGGGCTGCAGGAATAATTGGGTTGATTATATTGTTGAGGCGATGAACATCAATCTAAAGCTCGTCGATCTGGTGGATGAGCTTCTGCTCCCTTTGCTCAAACTCAGTGGCTTGCCTAGCAGTCTAGAATATTGTTCTGATCCTAGCTACCTCTCTGTTTTCAGCAAGACGTATGACCTCGTCCCTCTCAGCATGGATGCCCTATAATTCATCTCTAGCCGCATCTCTTTCTGCCACTGCACGGACAAACTGCCCTCAACGAGCGTCTAAGGCTATCATCTAATTACCAATTTCATTCTAGGCTACCCTAACTGCCCTATGGTGCCTGCGCACACGTGCTCAGATCCTACGCTATGCGGCCTATGCTCTTTGGAGCTCTAGCAAGCAGTTGATGTCGCTATCTTGGCATGAATAAAACATCCTCATGACTGCATACATAGCACTCATTGCAGCATTACTGCTTCCAGCTCTTTCATCCCTATCTCTGACTAAAGCATTACCTGCCTTGTTGGGTCCAAGCAATCTGTGAGACATCCACACTGGGGAAAAGATCCAACTGGCCTATTCACAAGCTCATCCCCGAATTCCTGACAAATCTCACTGAGAACCTCAAAAGCTGCCACTTGGGCACCTTCCCATGGGCTCTATCCATCTAACTCTACACTCCATCCTTGCCACTGAGGATTGTCCTCATGGGCTGCGATAGTGACTCGCACATCATACCACCTCTGTCCTTTAGTTACTACTTCCCTCCAAAAGTATTGAGGCGGTTCTGCGTACCCGATAGAGTTCAGCACCCGCCACAGTAAGGTTAGAGTTCCAAACAATGCCAGAAAAGTGTCGCTAGCAACATGGGCTCTTGGGGCTACCATCTGTAACAAAAGGTTACACTTGAGTGAGACAACGTGATGATAGATACGAGTTACTTAACCATAAGATCATTTAAGGGGGAAACAATGTAGGAACATGAATGAATGGTGCATCATGATGTATGCTCATTCCGTACGTCCTCACAAACTTAGAAAAAAAATCCTAATGACATACGCGGTGGCATACATACGTTCTCTCAATATAATCGTAACTAAACAAACTACACTGTTTCGTTGTTAGTATACCTACAGAGAATTCATTTTAGCCCAACCCAACAGATATAAGTACAGAAATGTAAGTCTGGGCTCTAGGTTGCAACTAAATACTTCCATATATGTATACCCATACATATACTTCTGTATCAAAGCTACCCGATGACAATTTATACCCACAATTAAATACGCACCATACACACATGCAAGCATGCATATACAGCCGTATCAAAACTAGCTCTCCCCGACCTACACGCTCACATCTTGCGGTCATGCCGCTCATCAACTTACCTTCTTACCTTGGTGTAGAGGCATTTGATCCATGCATTATCATTCAAGTGAATGGCATCCATACAACAGCATGCCATATGGACAACTGACAGTAAAACTCCCCATGTTAGTACTTAAATAGCCACCTAAAAGTCCTTAACTGGGCATAAAGGAGATGACCACTGTCACACTTTAGATTTTTGTAACACAAAACCTTTGTTTTTAAATACACATATGACAAGTTTAATGTTGAAACCTGGCTCTAATGCTAGCTGTCACAGAACCGTCCAATTTATAAGAGTACAAGTACAATAGCAATCACCAAAGCGATCAAACCGTCATACTTGAGCCCATATAAACCCGGTAGTCTAATGAAATCACGGATGATCTCAAACAACCAACATACAAACCAAGATCGTAGAGATTCAACATAACCAGCCACATGTTACATCATAGTTCACAAATATTTCTCATATATCAGAGTTCGAATAATTATTACAAACTAAGTTTGAAAGTAGTAGAAGCAAAGTAGTTGAACATCAACATCACACGTAGTTTAATACAAAGCCAGAGTCATAGTCATCTCCAACCAAAAGCACAAGGGTGAGATGATATATAGAAATGACCATTGCCCATGGTCCTAGTCCTCATCCACTACAGGAGCAAGACAGTTCTTGCAGTAGCCATGATACATAACGTTATCTGCAACAATGGGAATAAAACCCTGAGTATGAGAAGGTACTTAGCTAGACTTACCCGTTCAACTAATATACTAAGACACCAAGGAGTATACAAGGCTTTATAAGTAGAGCTGGTAGACATTGGTTGCAGAAAAAGCATAAGTTATCCAACATATCTTTAATTGTGAATCACCAGTTATTAATCATATCTCATACTAGGTTAGCACTATCCTATTGCCAAACATGTTGGTACCATTAAGTCATCACAATAATAACCATATCCAGTTGAGTTCTTGCATAATCTCATAACCACGCTTTCATCAATTACTACTGATGAAGGAACTCAAGTCATGTTCTCACTATCCCAGAGAGACGGTGAGTCGAATCGATTCCTACCCAGTTGGGGAATTATTCCTCACACACACCCATACTTTCCCCGTCGGGGTCACATCAGGTCACCTTTGGGACAACTCAAGTACAATCGTGGGTAGGACCAGTGCCGCACCCTCAAAGATACAACCAATCTGCCAAATGTGCTCAGGACTCTAACATGCCCTTGGCTCTCCGCACATCCTTACTGCCTCTAGGGTGCACACTTTAACTACTCCTATCCCCGGCCTGAGTTGAGTTATTCGGCTTCACGGTCGGAACGACTTATCCGACCAACTATGTGAGAGGCATGCGTTCAATATGACAAGATGACCTCCAATGGCCTGGTCCTTAAACGACACAGACGGAATCACTACAATACCACAACATAAGACTCCGCCCAGTCTCCATTTATTCAAAAATACCCGATTATGTTCCACGATAGCATAATATAGCCAACCGTGATCAAGTTATCACCTATAGCTCACAGATGATAGGAAATCAGCCCGACTTCTACCGGTCTAAGCATAGCTAAGCATGATAAGCGTTCCTAGACTTAAATAGGATTCATGGTAGATATTTCTGGTCAAGGAAGGTAATATGCAGCAAGTGTTTCCAAACAACTCATATGACGTAATGCATCAATACGAATAACTTTAGGTGACATTAATAAAGTAGGGAGACTTACAATGCTTCGGGGCTTGCCTTTCACGAACGTTGACGGCTAATGATCGGGGCACTCTGGGAGATGATCAACCTCAGGCTCACCTTCGCCAGGAACCTCCTGGTGCTGCACTTCTGGGTTCTCCTCTTGTGGATCATCGTCTAGCTCCACCAACATGACCTCCTCGGTGGCACCTATTGGATGCATATGCATAAGTAAGCTCATGAATGCATAAGAGGGATCATAGATGATGTGATATGGAAAGGTACATGCTGTGATAATAATATTGAGTAGCACAATGATAGCAATGCCAACTCCATGCTAACTGAGTAGGTGCATATCTCTTCTCTATCTACTTACAAATTTCACACAATGCAATGTCTAAGCTACACATGATAGTTAAAAGTTTACATCATATCTGAAGTTCTACTAATCCAAATGTTGTGATCTTGGACTTTCTGGAAATCTTATAAAATTGTCTACAACTCTTATTTAATCACCAAAAGCTAATTCACAATCTATCATGAACAAAACAGACAATCTATCCCGTGCTATTCAGAATTCCAGAGAACAAGTATTTCAGAAAACTAACTTTAAACAGCTATAACTCCTAAACTCTTTGGCCTATTGCCCTGAAATTATAACACAAAATAGATGAACAAATTCCCTACAACTTTGTTATTATCCATTTCTACAGAAAACATCATTTTGACTACGCAACATACCAAACCACAGAATCTGTCCGAAAACACTTTACATTGAATTATAAAGCAACAATATTTTTACTACATATAAGCATTCAAAATTTGACATCACCAAGTATACCAACAGTTCAAGCACATCAAATACACTCAAGAAAACATAATGGCCAAGCCCAAACTATTAATTTAAATGTCTTTATTAATTTAATTAGATAATTAGGGAAAATAACAAACACATACCAAATGTACACAATAAATTCTTAGAAAATTACAGTGGCTTCCGAGTGCTACCAATAGACTACTGTAAAAGCTTCATGCTATTTGACCATGTATAACATCCTTTACAAAAATGACAAGCTAGCAAGGCCTATTTTAGTGAAAATAGTAAACCCTAAAGAAAAGTGTCAAACAACATATTATATATTTTTCCTAGCTTCTTATTAGTGCCATACTACTGTACAAAAATTTGCATATCAATATGTTACATATTTTTATCCCTACAATTTTCCTCAGAAAATACTATTTATTACTAGATAAATAGAAAGACCCTACTCCAAACAAGTTTACAGCAAGTTTATTATTTTTCCTAGCTAAATCATGTAAACACAAGTCCAACAAAATTGGAACCACAATTTTATGAGTTTTCTAGCTCAAGATATCTATTTTACAAGATTACTAACATTTAAAAAGTACTTATTTAAATACATTTTAATCACCAAGACAAATACCAGAAAATGTACATTTAATATTTTTATAAAAAAACTACACTTCCTAAGGATTACAACAAATTTGGTTCACTAGAATTGGACCTTTATAACTCCACTTATGATTTTCCAAAGGTGCATGCAAATTTGGAAATAAATGAATTATCTTTCTATTCCACAATCGCTGACAACAGGGGTCCACGAAATAGACGGGCCCACGTGTCTGTGAAAGAAAAATAGAGAAGCGGCGCTGCTCGATGCGGATCAGCCGGACTTCACCGTCAGCGAGCCTTTCCAGCGACGGCATCGATACTACAAGCATCCCCACGACATTGCGCACACGTTGAGCTACCTAGTTGGACCTATTGCTGGAGCTAACGACGACAGCAGCGACCATGGCGGCACGGCGGAGCGGGTTGATGGCGAGGCGCTGGCGCTGGCCGTGATGGCACGACCTAGGGCTCGGCCAAGCTTCTACCGGCTACGGTGAAGCTAGCGCACCTGCTATCGAGGCAAGTGGTGGTCGGATGCGGATTGGCCACGGCGATAGGGCACGGCGGTGAAACACTGGCGAGGTCGTGCGCGGTGAGTAGACCTTACCGAGCGCTTCCAGCTAGCAACTGCGGGTATGGTGGAGTCATGACGGCGCTGCTCCAGTGATGAATGCGTGACGCGGTGCAAGCTAGGGCCGATAATGGCGACGACGACGAGCTTGCGCTGCTGTGGCTACTATGGGTGAGCGTGAAGGCGAAGGAGAAGGTAGGAAATGGAAATGCGAGCGCAGGGCGTCACGGGTGAGGGCTGGGGTTTGAGTTGGCGCGTTGTAGCCCAACGTGGCTTGACCGAGCACTGTAGCCGGTCAGCACTGTAGACGCGATGCAGTTCAGCCATCAGGGGCGATGCCCGAGCCTGACAACGTGTTTTTGAGGTGATCAAACTCCTAATCCATATCTCATTAGCGCAAACAGTCTAAACCAAAGTTAAAGCCCTATATACCATCTTCAACTTCTATTAAAGGATCAAGTTCTAATTCTCAACCAATACATAGTAAAATCATCCCAAATTTGAGCCAATCAAACTGGAAATCCGAAAAGACTTAGAAAATTTTCTAAGTGCTAGAAATTGTGTTTTTCTGATTTTTGTGAGCTCAAAAAGACCAAGCTATGTGATGAATTAGCTCATGACCCAAAAATAAAAGTTGTCGCTCTACTCAAATACAACAACTTTTTTTAGGGGTGCTTTACCATGCAAAGACTCTATGACATAGTTCAAACTAGGTCAAACATACAACTTAAATTAGATGTCATACACCATATCAATGACTTAGAGACTAAACTAGCCTTAGTCATGAATACCAAAGTTGTTCCTTATGTCATTCTAAACATGTTTAAGGTACTCCTAAGGTTCCACACACATTTCATACATTGGTTACATGTAAACCCTAACATAAGTAATGAAATTAAGTGATAACACATGCAATATAAGCCAACAAAAGGTTAGTAATTGAGGTGCCCATGCTCATGCATGCTCATGGATGCTTATGATCATGCAATGTCAAGGTTAAATGCATGCTTAACATCTAGGGTGTTACACTCATCACCCAAAACATTGGGCATAGGCGTCATGACGGAGGCTTCAGCAGTATGGCCACCGCCCATTGCTTGAAGGGTGGTGTCGACCAAGTCATCACCACCAAGATCCAAAGGGGTAGCAGAGCGCTCACCACCCATTCCAGCAGCAACGGAGCCAGAGCCTTCTCCAACATTCACTACTAGAAATGTGTTCATCAATGACGATTCACTCGTGACGATTACTAATTTCATCATAGAATGAGAGCATTCTATGACGAAATGTGCAGGTTCGTCATTAGTCACAAGTGACGGAGCTTTGGCACGAAGAATAATGACAAAAATGAAATAATCGTCATACAATAACAAAACTAAATCGTCATTGATTGTTTGGCTCGTGTACCACCTCGAGGACATGGGTCCAGCTGGACCTGCAGCCTTCCCCCTCCATTTTTTTTGCAAAAAAATAGCTCACTGAGTGAGCTTTGAACCCGCAACCTGCTGCTAGGTTGATAGGTGCCTTACCACTGGAGCACTCGGCCTTTTGTGATAAAAATATGCATATTTTTTTTATTTGTAAACTCCATGGTAATTGAATCATAGATGATGACATGGCGCCATGGTCCCACCAGTGGGTCCCACACCGAGGACGTGGCGAAGTGGTCCCACCATCGGGTCCCACATCGATGATGTGGCGATGCGGTCCCACCAACGAGCGTGGCGGCGAACACGTGGCGCTGCGGGCCTAGGGTCCAGCTCCACCAGCGGCCTGCCCCTCCCTTTTAATTTTTGCAAAAATAATCCCCCGTAGGGGGAATCGAACCCACGACCTGCCGCTAGATAGGGGGGAGGCGTTACCGCTGGAACTCCTGACCTTTTGTGTTTATGGCTAGCCTGTTTTTGTATTTGTACTTAGAACATGATATCATGTTTTTTTTGTTTTGTCGATCGAGTTGATGGGCCATACGTGCGTGGTGGCTAGTCGCATAGACGTCCCATACGTGCGTGCATAGGTATCGTGGCGCCACTGTAGTTCTTCTCCTAGGAGGCCAGTACCGATCTGGCGATCTACGTGAGCCGTCGCTCATCGCTGGCTAGTACCAATCTGGCGATCTCCATCTCCTTCTCCCTGCGTCCACGCCGACACCATCGTTGTCAGTACGCGTGTGGGACAGAGCAGCAGCGATGGCGAGCAGAGCTACGCGTGGAGCACGAGCAGAGGATTGCCGAGTATAAGGTTTGATTTGTTTATCAATTTGTTTTACATATATGCATGTCTTTGATGTGTTTTTGAATTTTGTTGAATTTATTACTGGAATTTAAGGACTGAGTACAATGTACAGATGGATAGAAGCTGGATTTTTGGGACACAATTCACACCTGCATATGTGAAAGGAGTTGAAGAGTTCATGAAATTTGTCAGTGAAAGATACCCCGAAGACAGCCACATACTTTGTTCGTGCAGCAAATGTCTTAATCAAACTCTGCGGTCTTAGGATGATGTAAGTGACCATATACACATTTATGGGATGTCAGCTACATACACCAGGTGGATTCATCATGGGGAGTCGGCAGATACTATAGTAGTTGAGAATTTGGAGCAGCCGGAGGTCGAAGGAAGTGATCATGACTTTGGGATACATGTGGATGTGGCTGATGATGATTATGATGAGGATCACAGAGTACCAGAGATGATAAGAGATCTGTATGCTGCAGTAGAGGCTGATGGAGAACAACCAAGGTTTGCAAGAGTCCTTGAAGATGCAAAGAAGTCACTTAGCCCAGGATCTAGCCATTCAAAATTCTCTTTTCTGGTGAGGATGTTGTATATCAAGTCTCGTTATCGAATTGGCAATACATGATTTTCCATAATGATGAAGATGTTGTCATCAGGATTCCCTTAGAGTGAGTTGCCAAAATCATATGATGAGGCCAAGAAATATCTTGGAGAATTGGGCCTTGGTTATGAAAACATCCATGTGTGCAAGAACAATTATGTGTTGTTTCGGAAGAGGTATGAAAAAGAGAATGTGTGCCCAGTATGCAAGACGTCTAGATGGCAAGATGAAACTAGGAACAAGAAGGTTCCACACAAGGTATTGAGGCATTTTCCACTTTTGCCAAGGTTGAAAAGAATTTTTGCTTCAAAGCGAACTTCTGAGGAAACACAATGGCACAAGAAAAAGAGGACGCCAGTCGACAATGTAATGAGCCATCCAGCTGATGGAGAATCATGGAAGGACTTTGACATGAGGGAACCATCCTTTGTAGATGATCCAAGGAACCTGAGGCGTGCCTTAGCTACCAATGGATTCAATCCATTTGGCAACATGAGTACGCAGTACAGTATGTGGCCAGTGCTTCTGACACCACTGAATCTCCCACCATGGGAATGCATGAATCCAGCAAACTGCTTTATGTCTTTACTCATCCCAGGTCCAAAATCTCTAGGAAAGGATTTTGATTTGTTCCTTAAGCCCCTAATTGAAGAACTGCTTGATCTATGGAAGGGTGTCAGTACCTACGATGCATGCACTGGTCAGAAGTTTAACCTTCATGCTGCTGTGTTGTGGTGTATACATGATTTTCTAGCGTTGAGCACATTATCAGGGCGAACAACAAAAGGGTATTATGCATGTATTCATTGTGATAAGGATCCGTTGTCTCGGGCAATAAGGAATAAGATATGTTACATTGGACATCGTCGTTACCTTCCAAGGACACATGCATGGCGGAGAAGCTTGGCTTTCGATGGTAAGCATGAAAACAAAGAGCAACCAGGCAAGTTCACTTTGGAGGAGGTCCTAGAGGAGCTAGAGAAGGTGAAAGATGTTAGGCCAGGGAAGCATCATAAAATTATTGGAAATAAAAGGAAGCGCAATGAGGGTCCAAAGATTTATAGCCGCAAAGTTGGGTTGTGGAGATTGCCATATTGGAAACATTTAAAGCTTCCACATAATCTCGATGTCATGCACATAGAGAAAAACATATGTGAAAACATTCTTGGCACATTACTCAATGTACAAGGCAAGGCCAAGGACACAACCAATGCTAGGCTAGATTTGCATGATATGGGCATAAGACCTGAATTGCACTTACAGCAGCATGGCAACTCAGTCATTGCTCCACCTACTCCATATGTCTTGGGGAAGGATTAGAAAACCAAGTTATGCAAGTTTCTCAAAGGTATCAAGTTTCCTGATGGATATGCGGCTAACCTAGCAAGATACATAAGTGAAGATGGTTCAAAGGTGCAGGGAAAGCTTAAAACACATTCTTGCCACATACTCCTACAAATAATCATACCTGCTGGCCTAAGAGGACTGGTGAGGAAGGATGTATATGAAGCAGTTGCAGAGCTCGGGACCTTCTTCAGGGAACTATGCAGTAGAAATCTAAGGATTGATGTTGTCAAACGGCTAAAAGAAGAAATTCCATTGATCCTATGCAAGCTTGAGAAAATCTTTCCACCTGCCTTCTTTGATGTCATGGTGCACTTGGCCGTCCATCTTCCTAATGAGGCACTGCTTAGAGGACCTATTCAGTACGGATGGATGTACCCAATAGAAAGGCGGCTAGGCACTTTGAAGAATTTTGTAAGGAACAGGGCAAGGCCGGAAGGATCAATTGCTGAGGCATATATGGCAAGTGACACATTGACTTTTTGTTCTAGGTATATGGAGGATATTGACAATAGATTTAACCATCACAATGATAATGATGGAGAGATGACATTGCCTGATGACGTCTCTGTTTTTAAGCATGGTGTTACTCTTGTTGGATCTAATAGGAGCTAGTACATTGATGATGATGTCCTCAATAAGTTAGTTTGGTATGTGCTAAATAATTGTGAAGAAGCTGAGGAATATTTGGAGTAAGTATCTATTATATGTTTTGGGGATTAGTTTTTGTTTAATTTCTAAATGTTCAAATTATTCTTATGACTTAGCTTTGCCATGCAGCTTGTACAGGGACGATCTTGTGCAGCAAGGTGCGCTTGATGTTGATAAAATGGTTGAACAAGGATTTGCAAAGTGGTTTAGGTGCCATGTAAGTCAGTACACATTGTGTTTCTAGGTTTAGTAAATGCATTAGTATCCATATGTAATTGGTTAACTGAGTACTTTTGTTGCAACAGATTGAGAACAAACATAAGGAGCATCCAGAATCAGTTAGCGAAGGACTGTGGGCACTGTCATGTGGCCTAGATCTGCGTGTTAAGACTTGTGCATCTTGCATAGTTAATGGAGTGCGGTATAGCACTGTGGATCGTGAGAAGTTCTTTCTGACACAAAATAGTGGTGTAATGACTGAAGGTTCACATGATGGGAATGGCATAGATTTTTATGGAGTCCTTAAAGAGGTAATTGAGTTGCAATATAACTCAAATCTTCAAGTCCATCGGACGGTGGTTCTATTTCGATGCGATTGGTTCAAGCAAGAAGGCAAGACGACAGGCCTTCGAGATGACGGACATTTCAAATCCATTAATGTGCAGTTATTATGGTACAAGACTGATCCTTTCATCTTAGCAACTCAATCAAAAAAGATATTTTACATGCAAGACACATCTTTAGGTAAAGATTGGCGAGTTGTGCAGAAATTTGAATATAGGAATATTTATGATGTCATTGAAAAAGATGAGGACAGTCATGATGTGCATCAGGATGATTATTGTTCTGATACTGAGCATGTAGTGCAAGCAGGGGCTGATAATGAGGTTACTCAGAATATTCAAGGTGGAGAAGCCACTATAATTGAAGGAAATTTACAAGACCTTATAAGCAGCAAGAAGCAACGTATTATTCGTGAAGATAGTGAGGATGAGGAGGAAGATGAGACAGTACTACAGTATTGTAGTGATGGTGGCAATGATAACAATGATGACATGTCCCTAGACGATGAAGATGATGATTTCTAGTATGGACCAGTGTCATGTCCCTAGACTGCACTATTGTTTTTGTTTTCCCAACATTTTTTTTATTTATTCTTTTTTTGGTATCTCTATTTTCATTTAGACATGCCTGTGATGGCATTCAACTGTGTGTCATGTAGATGCCTGTGATGACATTTAACTGTGCTTCCTCTAATTATATTCAGATCAGGCCTAAAAGCAACAAAATGCTTCCCAAATGTTACATTGAAGGATGCTACAGAGCTTAGTCTGTTCCTTGCAACCAAACATGTGCTGCGTTACAGCTTAGTCGAGCACATCTGTTGTATCCTAACCAACCAATCCTAAAAACCACAGAGCTTGACATAATAACACATTCAAATTCAGATTCAAACTCAAACACACATTCAGATTTGGACTCATATTCAGATTCAGAATCAAACTCATACACATTCACATTTGGACTGGGAACTCAATTCCATTGATCAAAGTTACAATTTACATAATTTACAGTAGTGGGAACTCAATTTACATAATTCACAGTTACAATTTACAATTCAGATTTGGCTTCATGCTTTCGGCTTTGGCTTAGGTATCACTTCCTCATCCAGTAATCTAAACTTGAATCCTTCATTGTTCTTGCAGCGCATGTTCCATCATGATTGTTCTTGCAGTACCCCACAAAGTAGATCTCCCACGTCGGCACCAGTGGTGATGGCACCTAGAACTCCATTGACACCTGCAAGTTGATAACCAATATTGTCAGGCATTCTCCTCTGCTCTACTGGTGGCAGGCTAATAAACCAGTTTTTGTCAGCACTAACAGATGGTTTGGTATTACAAAAAATTAATTTAGTATGTAACAATACTAAAGCAGCCATCTAGTTAGGAGAACTATATGATTTGACGTTTCAGGGATAAATCTGGTTTGTCTGGTTTGTCTGCTTTCAAGGAACCATTTGGCTAGCTCAATGTATTCTTAAAACTAGAAGTAGAATCATAAGCATATTCCAGACCTTGAATTGTAACACATGAAATGAACTCACTGCATATTACCCAAATAGAGCGGCATATCGTCTTGTTCAGTGGCGTAGAGGCCCAGCGTCGAACACCTGGTGGGCGAAGCACAGAGGAGCTCGGTGGTTCCAAACTGGAAGGCAGGATTGGGGGACATCGAGGGTGAGGAGTGGGGCAGCATGCCAGATGGAGCTCCAGCGGTGGACAACTGCGCCAGAGTGATCTTGCAGGTGGTGGTGGTGCCGGCGCCTCTGGCGCTGCCAGCTGTGGCTGCCACGCCACCGCTGCAGTGCAGGTGGACGAAGCTCTAGGTCTGGGCGGTGTAGCTATAGTGGAGGGGAGTGTCTGCGAGGGGGAGAACTTGGTGATGGACCGGTAAGGACGGCAAGCTCAACCGCTATGGAGGAGCGATGGCGGCGCCGCTATGGAGAATCGAGGGAGTCAGTCACAGCGGCGGAGAAGCGACTAACGTGGGGGTTTCGATGGGCCGGCTTGCAGGCCTGTTCATTTGGTCATGGTTAGGTGGATAGTTTAAGTAAGACTGCAGTCGAGAACTAACGAAAACACTTGAGTAGCGCATTGGTAAGGCACTTTGAGTTTCTCCCTGCGCTCTCGGGTTCAAACCCAATGGGAGCCAATTTTTTTTGTTTTTCCCACATTTGTTGTGTTTATTATTTTTCTATCTCTATGTTTATTTTTTTGCCAGATTTTTAATTAATTATTAATATATTATTGCTTAATGATTTACCTCATTGATTTTCAAACATCTTATTACATTTTTTAGATATTATTGTACTTATTTGTTGAAAGACTAAAGGATAAAAGCTTTAAGCTACCTTGTGACTAAGTGAGAGTTGTTCATGCATGTACAAGATGTATAGTACCATTTTGTCGAAATCATTTGAAACTTTAATGGGATGTTTATGGAGCCAAACAATGATGTTGTGTGCATCTGTGCAATTTTTTGACCAAGTTTACCTATTATTGTAATTTTTTGTTGGATTAGTGAAGGATAAATGTTAAAATACCCTAACCTAGCTAAAAAATTATAAAAACTTGCATGGACACCTCACTTTGGTGTATAACGTTGACAAAAAAGTTTCAACTAATTCTGAGAAAGTGGTCATGCACATCCTCGCAAAGGCATACATGTCTAACATATAACCTAATAACTAAGCGAGAGTTGTTCATGATTGTACAAGATGTATAGTACCACCTTGTCAAAATCATTTGAAAATTTTATGGGATGTTTATGGAACCAAACTATGATGTTGTGTGCATCTGTGCGATTTTCTGACCAAGTTTCCATATTATTGTAATTTTTTGTTGGATTAGTGAAGGAATAAATGTTAAAATACCCTAAGCTAGCTAAAAAGATCTAAAGCCTTGCATGGACACCTCACTTTGGTGTATAATGATGACAAAAAAGTTTTAGCTAATTCTAATAAAGTGGTCAGGATCATCCTGACAAAGTCATACATGTCTAACATATATCCCTCTAACTAAGTGAGAGATGTTCATGCTTGTACATGATGTATAGTACCACTTTGTCAAAATCCTTTGAAATTTTTATGTCATGATCATACACCAAAATAAGGTGTCCATGCAAGTTTTTAGAATTTTCTACATAACTTAAGGTATTGTAGCTTTTATCCTTTAGTTATTCAACAAATAACTAAGATAATAACTAAAAAATGTAATAAGAAGTTTCAAAATAAATTGGGTACCATAGGGTCTTCCGGGAGGGAAAAAATGCCGCCAAAAAAAATGCTGCCTAAAACTGATTACCGCTAATTTAGCCATTACCCCCACTCCCTCCTCACCCCCGGCCACTCGTCCTCTCCCCCCCCCCACATTTCTCCAACCCTAGCCGCCACCGCAGGAACACAACTGCCATCGCCGAGGTGCTTCCTCGCCCGCGAGCTGTGTCGTCGTGGACTAGGGGTCGCCCGCACCAGGTCCGCTTCCCCGTTGACGACCACCGCCGACGAGCACCAGGTCCGCCCGCACCAGGTCCGCTTCCCCATTGACGACCACCGCCGACGAGCACCTGGTATACATCCGCAATGGTGGCAACCAGGGGTCAAGGTAGGAAGAGACCTGCACAACAAGATCAAGGTAACCATTTGGCTATAGATTGAGTTAGGCGTATGTGATTTATTTTGCTTTTTGTCTTCCCAAATTTTCCTGTGCAATTAGTAATGCATTGTGAACCCAATTTGTCTTCCCAGATTTTCCCAGATTTTCCTGTGCAGTTAGTAATTTAACTTTGAATGTGAACCCAGTTTGTCTCCACTCCATTTTAGTACAGTGATTTCTAATAACTATTCATAACGAAT
Source organism: Miscanthus floridulus (assembly GCF_019320115.1). NCBI lineage: Eukaryota > Viridiplantae > Streptophyta > Magnoliopsida > Poales > Poaceae > Miscanthus > Miscanthus floridulus. Next base: position 127,267,200 of record NC_089587.1, read on the forward strand.
GTACTCAGATCTTGAAAGGCATGAAGAATAGTCATAAGTGATAATGCCGTATAATTTCTCTCGCTCAAAAATTTGAATCATGTTCCTGTAGGTTCATCTCCTAGCTAGGGAGCCGTATATTTCTAGTTTCTTGAATCCTTGCACCTCTGCATTTGGAGCCTTTAGGAGGTGTTTTTGGTCCTATTTGCCTCCCCATTTTGGTTTCAGTAGTCTAAACTTTAGGAGCTGATCCTTAGAATTTGATCCAACAATCAACATATGTATCTAGAATTTCTGCCTGTCGTATCTTGATCTGTCAGATTAAGATTTGCTTCATCTATATATCTGAATCATTTTTAGCTATTTTTGTAGTTTTGAGTATTTGGTCATTTCTTGCTAGATCATGGTTAAGCACCCAGAAATTTTTCTTAGTTTTTAATCAGCTATGTCAAAATAATATTAGAATGGTTCTATTGCACAACTGATATACTATTTCATCTTAAACTCATATAGCAAAGAAACTTCTCATTTGTAAAATACATGATCCCACCTGATGCCTTTCCTTCCACTTGGGGAATAAATCCTTTTTTAGAATCAGAAATGTAGCAGAGTGCATGCAAGTGTGTTGATTGGAAAATAGTAGTTCAGTACAAGCTATCTTCAAATTTTTCACAGATTTTAGAGTAATTGTGCTTCAGTACACAAATACCTGTACCTCTTAGATCTTTCTGACCTAATACTTTTTGCCTATAACCTATCACCTCTTATCCCTTAGCTCTTCAGCAGGCACTACTAGCTCCTACCTCTTATCTATCTACCATCTAGTATTACTACCTCTTAGCTCTTAGTTCACTCCTTTTTATTTTCTAATAGACACAATTTGCTTGTTTTTGTAAGAATCTAAAAAAACTGATTATGAGAGATGCCAGGATGCACACATGGCGAACAATTTAAAGAAGATGCAAGATTTCGGCCTGAAAAATCTATCTTTTCAATTTAATAACTCTGTATCACTATCTGCATCAAAGAAGGGGGGAAAATCAGCAAACAAGAAAAGAAATAATGAAGATTCGGATTCATCGGAGTATCTCCTTGAAGATGATGATGAAGGAGATAGTGATGATGATGACACTGAATCTGTTGAGCAGCCACAGCCCCTAGCAACTAAGGTGCTTCTTCTATCTTCAAAGTACTGGATGGGGAATATTTGCATTGCATTTGAGTGTTTTTAATCTGTTCTTCAATATATGCCTTTGCTTTTAGATGCATCTTGTTTCTTGCATACCTGTTCTTTAATATATGGTCTAGCTTACTACTGCACATGACTTACTTGATTTTTTTATGCACAGTTTCTTGCAGGGTATTGTTGACACCGTTTTTTGCACAATGATCAGAGTGAGCTAATCGGCAGGAAGAAAGTTACTGTATACACTGACAGCCGATGAAAAACAGCTTGTAAAGATAATTGCCGATGAATGGTGGTGATCGATGGAGAGGTTGATTTAGACTCGGGCGTTGCCAATAAGGTTGGAGATGTTATTGTCGATGCCGATGAAGGAAGGCTTGAAGGCTACTGCCGATGAAACAGGAAGTATGCCGATGGAAAGGAGGTCGGTAAGATTTCCATCGTAATCGAGGAGGACAGGGAAATAGATAGGAGTTGATTTCCTTTTCTATATTTGTTAGAGTGTGATTCATGTAAGAGTCATGTGTTTCCTTAGATTTGGACTTGGTGTCCTAGTTGTGTTTGGCTATGCCTCTTTAGATCAGGGTATAAATATAGATTGAGGGGCAATGTAAAAATATAGATATCAATATCAAAACCAATTTTTACTCCTATTTTGCATCTACTTACTTTTCGGCGATTTCATCAATTTGCATATTTTCCCTTTTTATGAGTTCTCATTGATTCGGCGAGTTGCATAGCTTTAGTGCGACCTTCGGTGATTCTCGAGTTCCACGTGAGTACCTCTTGGCCGTGGCTTCCGGGCGTATCGCTGTTGTTAGGACCAAAGTGCTCGTATCTTCATCCTTGTCGATTAACAGGTCAAATCGACTAGCACGCTTTGGATATCAACTCGGGTATTAGCCCTTTGTGTTTGCAGATCTACTTTTGCATCAACACATCTTTTGGCACGCCTAGTGGGACCAATCAATCCGATCAATATGTTCAATTCCAAGATCAATTCAAAGAACATTATCGCGGTATCAGAAGAAGATCTTAAGGAAGAGCAGAGGCAGGCTATGGAAAAGGCTGTAGAAGAATACAGGCAGCTTTGTCTGAAATCGTTTAGCCTGAACAAGAGTGGACAAGTCATCCAGAAGCAAGATTTGTCGTTGCCTCGGCAGGTTACCTTTGACTCCAATCCTGGTAAACTTCAAGAGATGGTTAATTCTACAGTAAATCATGCTTTAATTAATCATTCCAATGTGTTGTCCAATACTGTTCATAATGCTGTGGTTCGAACTCTCAAAGAAGGACAAACGGCACCGCATTATGTTGGGCCTGCCTATCATCAACTAGAGCCGGTATCTATTAATACTCCATCGGCTCCCTCAGCCATTGTGGGTACATAAGTTACTTCTCCTCCAGTATTGGCAGGCTTACCTAATATTCAATCTACACCGATACGATCAGATCTGGTACTACCAGGAGGACGAGTTTAGCTTAATACAGATCTATCGGCATCAGCTATGTCAGGCCTTGTGTCTCAGAATAGCCAGATTCCTGCTAATTGGTGGGGATATGGTATGCCTCCAGAGTCATCTGCTTTCAATCCTGGGTTACCTCAAGTATTTGACGTAGTAGGAAAAGCTCCTATACCATCGGCTGTTTCGCCGGTGGCTCAAGTGCCTCAATATGCCACAGCAACTACTGTGCAACCAACTCTAGGAGGTTTCCAGATGCCTTTGGTTCAAACACCCAATTCAAGTCCATCGGCAAGCTTACTGCCGATGCAGCAGAAAGCCCCTACTATGAGTCAAACTGGGGTTCAGTTCATGCCTCAAGCTGGTTATAATTATCCAACAATGTCAGCAAATTACCAGCCATCGGTAAGTTTTGTACCAATAAGTTCTAATAATGGTTGGCCAGGACAGTTACCTGTTCAACATACAGTTCAGCAAAATCAGCAGGTTGCAGGGGTTCAATAAGGTCATATGCAAGCTGGTTTCTAGAATCAAGCATCGGCAGCTCAGCCGATGAATCCTTTCCAGCAGGTTAATGGACCACAAGTAACGGCAAATATGCCGATTGCTGGAGATCGTGGGCCACAAAGATATGTGGAGGGATATCAGCAGGTACCTCCTGTAGAAATTTAGCCAGTTCGTCAACAGGAGGCTAGTGCTTTTTGGGCCGATAAGATAGCAGAAATTATGAAGGATCAGTTTGGGATAAAGCCCAAGGTCAATACTTATTCTTATCGGACTCCTTACCCTCCTGCATATGATTTAATTCCTCTCCCAAATCGGTACAAGGTACCAGATTTCACTAAATTCTCTGGGCAAGATGATACATCAACAATGGAACACGTCAATCGCTTCATTATTCAATGTGGAGAGGCAAGTAGCAGAGATGAATTAAGAGTTTGATTATTTTCATCATCTTTGTCTGGATCGGCATTTACATGGTTCATTTCATTACCACCAAATTCTATTATTACCTGGGCTGATCTAGAAAAACAATTTCATAAGTATTTCTTTGCTGGAATTCATGAAAAGAAGCTTACTGATTTAGTAAAATTGAGACAGCGTAATGATGAATCGGTAGAAACCTTTGTGCAAAGGCTACGAGATGTAAAAAATAAGTGCTACAGCCTGGTGCTGGATGATCGGCAGCTTGCTGATTTGGCTTTCCAAGGGTTATTACCACATCTCAAAGACAGATATGCTTCTCAGGAGTTTGAAAGCCTCAATCATCTCGTGCAAAGGATCTCTGATCAAGATACTAGGGTTTTTGAACCTAAAAAGAATTGGAGTAAAAAAATATCATTTGTTGAAGAAGTAGGAGATTCTGATTCTGATGAAGAACCAGTTATCGGCTTAGCTGAGTGGGTTAAGAATAAAAAGCCGATATCTTGTCCCTTTGGTCAAAAAGAGCCAGAAAAGTTTACCTTTGATATCACCAAGGCTGACAAGATATTTGATCTTCTGCTTCAAGAGGGCCAAATTAAGCTATCACCTAATCATGTGATCCCATCGGTAGAAGAGTTGAAGAAGATCTTGTACTGCAAATGGCACAATGCAACTTCACACAGTACAAATGAGTGCAAGGTGTTCAGGCAACAGTTACAATTGGCTATTGAATCTGGGAGAATTAAGTTTGGTACTTGCAAGGCCCAGAAGCCGATGAAAATTGATCAACACCCTTTTCCAGCAAATATGTTGGAGGCCAAAGGGAAGACCAAGGTATTGACGTCAGAGGCTGCTGAGAAAAATGCATCAGTGGATCCCCAACATCGGATAACTACCGATGATGCAAAAAGTAAGGGTTTGCTGGGAGAAAGCAGTAGTTCCAAAAATCCTCCTCGACCTGGCATTGTGATTACCCATCGAAGGCAGCAGGAGAGTTGGTGTCAGCGAAATGACCAATATCGACAATAGCAAGAAGAGAGACATCGGGAAGAATGGCATCGGCATAAAGATCATTGGAGGTGCCCGTTTTTCATCCATTGCTGGGAAGAAGGTATTAAATTGCCAACTGTTGAAAATTGCCCTGAGTGCAATGGTTATTATGGGGTCAATCGGTCAGAAAGGAGGTTTCAACCTAGCGATCGGGGTTTATTTATTAATGAGCCGATCAGAGGCAGAGCATCAGTGCATGATCGGCTGGGGAGCAGACTAAGTGTACATGAGAGGCTTGGTAAACGCGCTGGATATTTTCCAAGGAATCAAGAGGAGCTTGAGGAGATGGCAAACGCAAGAGTTCCCGATGAAGAAATATTCTACAGGGACCCTAATATACGCCATGTAGAATCAACTAGAACCTGTTATCAGCCGGTTTGGAAAATCAAGTTTCCTCAATGGTGCCCGGAGGGTCTGACAAAGACATAGAGAAGGAGGATGCAACGTGAGCATCAGGGGGATTTATACTAAGAGGAAAATTCTTCCAATGAGAGGTCCGGTCATCAGCAGTGGCAGGTAAAACACAAAAATAAGGGTCCATCGGCAGATGTTAATATGGTATTCATGTTGCCGATGGAGTTTTTGGCACTATCTGATAATGAGGAAGAAGTTGTTCTCTCTGATCAAGTAGCTTAGTTGACACTAGATCCAATGATGGCAGTTTTTGAGAAACCTACTAATGACGAGAGACATCATCTTAAGGCTTTGTTTGTGAAAAGTAGAGTTGATGGGCAGCCTGTATCTAAGATACTTATCGACGGAGGGGCTGCGATTAATATTATGCCTTATGTGATGTATCGGAAACTTGGTAAGGGAGATCAAGACTTGGCCAAAACCGATATGATGCTGAAGGATTTTGAAGGCAATGTGTCACCGGCTAAAGGGGCAGTATGTGTCGAATTGACTATCGGCAGTAAAACCTTGCCGACGACGTTCTTCGTTATTAATGGCAAGAGTGCATATAATCTGCTTCTAGGGAGGGATTGGATTCATGCTAATTGTTGTGTTCCTTCTACAATGCATCAATGCCTCATACAGTGGATTGGGGATAAGATTGAGTTTGTCCCTGATGATTCTTCTTATATCATTGCATCGGCAGAAATAGATACTTATGAGTGAACTAAGTGCATATCAGGAGAAGTTTGGGAAAAAGAGTTCCTTAGAGTTGCTGATTATGAAATTCCACCGATCCAAGCAGTCGGTTATGAAGAAGAGTTTTAATGGATAGGTTTACCGATGATGGAAAATTAGGTCAAGGGTTCACATCGGCAGATGATTTAGTAGAAGTAGATATTGGTGATGGTGATAGGCCAAGACCTACTTTTATTAGTGCTAAGTTAGATTCCAAGTGTAAGCAGCAAATGACTGATTTGTTAAAAGAGTATAAAGATTGTTTTGCTTAGGATTATACTGAAATGCCTAGATTAGACCGATCGATAGTTGAACATCGGTTACCTATCAAATCTGGATTTCGGCCACATCAGCAGCCAGTGCGCCGATGCAACCCTAATATACTTCCTGACATTAAGGCCGAAATAACTAAATTACTTGAGGCAAAGTTTATTCGGCAGTGTCGATATGCAGAGTGGATCTCTAATGTGGTTCCTGTTTATAAGAAAAATGGAAAACTTCGTGTTTGTATTGATTTCAGGAATCTTAACAAAGCCACACCGATGGATGGCTATCCAATGCCGATTGCTGATTTGTTGATTGATGCTGCAGCTGGACATCAAATTATTAGCTTCATGGATGGTAATGCAGGTTACAATCAAATATTCATGGCTGAAGAAGATATTTCCAAGACTACTTTCAGATGTCCAGGTCATGTAGGGTTGTTTGAGTGGGTAGTCATGACATTTGGTTTGAAAAATGCCGGCGCTACTTATCAAAGAGCTATGAACTTTATTTTTCATGAATACATCGGCACATTAGTGGAGATCTACATTGATGACGTAGTGATTAAGTCTGGAGATATCACAAAACATCTAGCCGATTTATGAAAGATATTGAAGTGCACAAGGAAGCATGGATTGAAGATGAATCCTAATAATTATGCATTTGGTGTATCGACAGGTCAATTTTTGGGTTTTATGGTGCATCAGCGGGGCATCGAAATCAGTAGGAAGTCTATTGATGCAATTAACAAGGTGGTTGCTCCTGCCACTAAAACTGAATTGCAATCTTTGATCGGTAAGATTAATTTCATTAGAAGATTCATATCTAATCTGTCGGGAAGGATCAAGGCTTTCAGTCCATTACTTAAATTGAAAGCCGATCAGGAATTTGTATGGGGAGCTAAGCAGTAGTTAGCCCTAGATGAGATTAAGAAATATTTGACAAATTCTCCAGTGCTAGTTCCACCTCAACACGGGAAACCTTTCAGGATGTATTTGTCAACTGATGATACCGTTATCGGTTCAGCTCTTATTCAAGAATTTGAAGGGAAAGAGCGTGTTATTTATTATTTGAGCAGAAGATTAGTGGATGCTGAGACCAGGTATTCGGCCATTGAAAAATTATGTCTGTGTTTATATTTTTCTTGTGTCAAATTAAGACATTATTTGTTATCTGCTGAATGTACGATCATATGCAAAGACAACGTGGTCAAGTATATGCTGTCAATGCCGATATTAAGTGGTAGAATCGGCAAGTGGATTTTAGCATTATCAGAATTTGAACTACGTTACGAATCGACTAAGGCAGTTAAGGGGCAGGTTATGGCTGATTTTGTCACTCAGCATTGTAACACAGTGGACTCTCTGGAGGTTGCTCCTTGGACACTTTTCTTCGATGGGTCCACATGTGGTGAAGGAGCAGGTATCGGCATTGTGTTGATTTCACCTCAAGGAAGGAAGTATGAGTTTTCATTGCCGATTGTTGCTACATCGACAAATAATCAGGCTGAATACCAAGCCTTGATAAAAGGGTTAGAATTGCTGAAGGAGATATGTGCTGATGCTGTTGAAATCTTTGGTGATTCTATGCTAGTTATAAATCAATTGGCTGGGATTTATGAATGTCGAAGTGAAGTTTTGATTTCATATTATGAAAGGTGTTTGCAACTGTTGAAAGGATTTAGAGATTTTCGTCTTGAACATATTTCTCGACTGCATAATGAGGAGGCTAATCGACTAGCTCAGCATGCTTCAGGGTATCAGCCTATTCAGGAAGTACTAACATCGGCAGTTGATACCGATGACTGGAGGAAGGAGATTGTCGATTATTTAAAGGATCCATATAAAAAGGTTGAAAGACGTATAAGGTTCCAAGCTACCAAGTATGTGCTCCTCGATGATGAATTATACTATCGAACTATAGATGGAGTTTTACTTAGATGTGTTAGCAGTGATGAATCGAAAAGCTTGATGGGTGAAATTCATGAAGGAGTGTGTGGGGCGCATCAATCGGCTTTCAAGATGAAGTGGATGATCAGAAGGAATGGATACTATTGGCCAACTATTCTTGAAGATTGTTTTAAATATTTTAAAGGATGTCAGGGGTGTCAAAAGTTTGGTAATATTCAAAGAGCGCCTACATCGGCTATGAACCCTATAATCAAACCTTGGCCGTTCCGGGGATGGGCTATCGATCTCATTGGTCAGATTTATCCGCCATCGAGCAAAGGACATAAATTTATTCTGGTTGCTACCGATTATTTCACAAAATGGGTTGAGGCAATTCCTTTAAAAAAGGTGACATCGGCTAATATGATCAATTTTGTGAAAGAGCATATTGTTTATTGATTTGGCATTCCTCAGACTATCACTACCGATCAGGGCACTATGTTTACATCAGGAGAATTTGATGAGTTTACTGTAGGTATGGGAATTAAAGTTTTAAATTCTTCTCCATATTATGCTCAAGCTAATGGTCAGGCTGAGGCTTCTAACAAAGGGATCATCAAACTCATTAAGTGCAAAATTGAAGAAAATCCTAAGAGGTGGCATACAGTATTAAATGAAGCCTTGTGGTCATATCGGATGTCATATCATGGTGCAACCAAAGTGACGCCTTATCAGTTAGTATATGGACATGATGCAGTATTGCCTTGGGAAATTAAAACTGGCTCTAGGCGAATACGTTCTCAAGATCAGCTGACAGCCGATGATTATGATACTCTTATGAAGGATGAGTTGGAAGATGTGGCGGGTCATCGGTTAAGGGCTCTAGTTAGCATCGAAGAAAATAAGAAGAGAGTAGCTAGATGGTATGACAAGAAGGTGAAGGTAAAGGAGTTTGTCGATGGAGATCTGGTCTGGAAATTGATTTTATCGATTGGGACTAAAAGTTCAAAGTTCGGAAAGTGGTCTCCTAATTGGGAAGGTCCATATCGGATAAATCAGTCTGTTCCTAGTAACGCATATATTCTAGAAACCCTCGAAGGGGTCGTGTTTCCCAGAGCGTTAAATGGAAAATATTTAAAGAAATATTACCCTAGTATCTGGATGGATGCATAAAAGTATAAGTGCCGATAACAATCCTATCGGCTAGAATTATACAAGGATGTCAATGTCTCGTAAAGTGCCGATGCAATTGACAAGATTTACAAGTTTAACAAGGATTGGATAGCCAATATCGCACACAGGCAAATCTGGTCGACTTCCTTCATTTCTTTGATGTCTTCATCGGCAGCACCTTCCATAGGCTTGAGTTTTTTCTTCATGGCCAAGGCTTTGCGAGCCTAGGTGTCTCTTTCTTGCTGAAGGGCCTTGATGGCATTGGGTAGCTGGCTTTCTTCTTGTTGAGCGTGAGTTAAGGCTGCCTCGACTTCTTTCAATTCAGCCAATAGAGCCATCTTCTTTGCCGATAAATCTAAGATTTTCTGCTTAAGTTCAGCGCCCGAAGTCTGCAAGTTGTCGATGCCCTTGTGCTTCTCATCGGCAATTTGTTTTAGTTGTAGCATCTCTTCTTTGAGTTGAGCCTGAGCTGCTCTATCGGCAATGCGTTGAGCAGCCCGTTGATATTGCAGTTGGCGGCTTTCTAAATGGGCTGCTGGGAAGAGTACTTCTTCAACATCGGCAGGGACCTAGCCACGGATTGTTTTGAAAATTGCCTTTGCGGGGTCCGAGTCATCTACCAGTTGGGCGGTATCCTGCTGTAACAAGTTCAGGAGAGCTTCCAACTTGGACTTAGTTTCTACCGATATTGTTCCCAGTGCAAGGGAAGAACTTGTTTCCTCTCCATCATCGTCAGAAACGTCAATGGCAAAGGAGAATAGGCTGTTTGGGGAGTCTTGTTCCTAAGGAAAAGAAAAGGAGGTCAGTTAAGGATAAGTATGAGTATTATAAATCAATTAGGTCAATCGGTTTACCTGTTTCAAGGCAATTTCCTGTGCTTGACTGGAGGAAGCAGCCTGGAGTATGCCATGTGGAGGATCGGCTGAGCTTGCCGATGGGATATCCTCTATGACTTCATCGGTGGTTGGCTCTTGAGGTATGATGACTGATGACATTGGGGCAGATGTGGGGATCGGCATGGACTTTTGTCGTTTTGGCTATGCCTTGGCATTTGTTAAGGCTTTGCGCTTTGCTTGGGCATCAGCAACGGTTGGCTGGGGGCATCGGCACTTGTTGGTTGTGAAGCTTGGACATCTGGTACGCTTGCCGATGTACCCATTTGTTGCTGCAAAACAAGTGTAAGGTATGATATTTAACAGATAAAATGTGAAATCAAAGGGATACCTCTGAAGGTTTGTCAGAAGAAGTGGTGCTTGATATCGGAGGAATTGCCGATGACGATCCAGTAGCGGCTCTTACCCCCTGATGATTAATGTTAATACAGTTTGTGATCGGCATAAGTAGAAATAAACAGGGTTGTTACCTTGAATGCCTTGACCAAGGTTGTAGCAGCAGCCGATGGAGTGGCCCTAGCTGTAGCCAATTTGGACTTGGAGGTGATGGTCTTGGCACGAATCTTCTGGTGAGTCAAAGCAGCTAAGGTTGGGGCGTTGTAGCCGATCGGTGATATCGGGGAAATAGGCCGAAGATCGAAGGGTTTCCCACTTTTGCTCATAGTTGGTGCTGGGTTGTTAACCTGTCACGAGAAAGTTAGTTACCGATATATGAAAGGAAAAAGCAAAAGGGAGCTAAAAGGAACTTACCGCATCATCGGGAATGGCGTATTCAGGGTCGATCATGTGCCAATATGTGTGAGCAGATGTTGCAAACAGTTGTTCCCTCCACTCTCGCCACCATTGCTTATATGATTTGGTGATGAAAGATACTGGCATCCAGACGGATATATCGACATTTGTAGTATCGGCATCGGGGGAGAGTTGCACTACCCTACTCCAATCTGTTCCACAGGTGATTGTTTCTCTGGGTTTGATCACATCGGCAAAACAAAGTTTGATTGGCAGTTGCCCAAAAGCCAATTGATGGGATACTGCCGATGGGTTGTAAAACTCATACGTGATATTGGTGTTTTTCCCGCTACCGAATGTGTTTACTGGAATTGCCCTGGGAGTAATGATGGCCATCATGAGTTCATTATCCTGATTCAGAGTATCATCGGCAAAGTTGAAAAGAAGGGGGAATCTGTTTTCTTCATCAATATAAGGTACCCAGGCCCTATGATCACGAGAAAGACCATTGTAGAAGCTTTGAAAGAATCTGCTGATCTGGTCTTTATTGGCCTCTGTTCCAGGGAGGACAATTATGGCTTCACCAAAATTGAGGGGTGAGCGTGTTGCCGATTCCTCGTCCCCAAGCACATGGTCTTCAGCAATTTCTTGTGGGAATTGTTGGGCAAAGAAGTCCCATTGCAACCGTTTGTGCATATGGGTATTTAGCCACATGTTGATGAACCACCACAGGCCTCCTAAGTTGCCGATGGGTTCGCCAAGAAAAAGTTTCTGAGACACTTGATGAAGAAGATGATAAGTGGAGCTCAGAAGGTATCGGCCAAGAGGGAACCTTACACCATTGGCCAAGAGTTCAGTAGCGGGGAGGAAGGCGTTGGTTGGTCCTACTGATCGACCACAGAAGATAAATTTTTCTAACTACATATTCAAGAATGTGGCTTGTTCCCTCTGGTTAACTGTCCCAGTCTTCTGGCATTCTTGAATGTATCCTGTCTAACCGCCGATGTTGCGAGTATTCACCCTATATTCAGATTTTCTGCCATAGATGGAGCCTTCATCGGCAGTTGAAATATCCAAACCAGTGAGCATGTAGACATCGGCAAGTGTGGGAGTAGCTGGGCCATGTCCAAACATAAAAGTGTTTGTTGTGTCTGACCAGAAGTAAGCAGCTGCAATCATCATTGACTCATTCTTCTGCATATCGGCAATAGATAGCCTAATGCATTGGTCTAGCTTCCGTTCTGCCCAGTGTACTTGCATCGACCTATTAACCCTCAAGTACCAATCTTTCCACCCTTTGGTGGTTTTGGGCCAAGATCGGAATGTATCTTTCCATAAATTTAGAAAGAAATTTTGGGCTCTAAAGGGGATTCTGTTAACCTCTGCATTAATCAGATCAGTTGGATCTGGGTTGCCCATTGGTCCTAGGCATTGGACATGCAGCTGATCGGTTGGAATAACTAATTTGTTGCGCAGTTCCTAAGTTTAAAGGATCCGGAGAACAAAAGAAAAGAAAAATCACCAACTGTATGAACTTGCAAAACTAGGGGAATCGAGGTAAAAGGTAACGGAAGTGGAACGAACCGCAGGGACGTCGAAGTTGATTGCCATTATCTTGAGGAAGATGGGGGCACGAGCCGGAGACTTGAGGTTAATGCTAGAGAAGAGTTCTTGTTGGTTGAGGTCACGCAGTTGTTTATCGGAGTCGCCGCCGGAAAGAGAAAATGTCAAAGATTGGAGTCTGAGGGTGGAAGACGAGCGTTCCGGAGAAATCTATTTATAAGCCGCTTGGAGTAGGGGTATTTTAGACTTATCTCTATGCCGCACGCATGTAGGTCGAAGTGGTTCAGATGGATATGGTAACTGTTCGCACGATAATCAGGGGATTGTACAGATGAGTTGATGGCAAGTAATCATGACTTGGAAGAAATATCGGTATAGGATATTTTAATTCTGAAAGTGGCAGCATTATTATGTTAGGATCTTGCCGATGGATTATTGTTTCGGTATCTTAACCATAATCAAGGCAAGAGTGGTTGGTGATTGTGCGATATTTGCTAAGGTGCGTGAATCAGGATTAGATTTGATTAGATTTGATAACAGATCAAGTTTTGGCTTGGAGGATGAGTTACGGTAATTGGGCGAAGGCAAACGTTATCTGGAGTAAATTTCGGAGCATTAATGGTTTTATACTCCGAAATTGGGGGGCATGTGTTGACACCGTTTTTTGCACAATGATCAGAGTGAGCTAATCGGCAGGAAGAAAGTTACTGTATACACTGACAGCCGATGAAAAACAGCTTGTAAAGATAATTGCCGATGAATGGTGGTGATCGATGGAGAGGTTGATTTAGACTCGGGCGTTGCCGATAAGGTTGGAGATGTTATTGTCGATGCCGATGAAGGAAGGCTTGAAGGCTACTGCCGATGAAACAGGAAGTATGCAGATGGAAAGGAGGTCGGTAAGATTTCCATCGTAATCGAGGAGGATAGAGAAATAGATAGGAGTTGATTTCCTTTTCTATATTTGTTAGAGTGTGATTCATGTAAGAGTCGTGTGTTTCCTTAGATTTGGACTTGGTGTCCTAGTTGTGTTTGGCTATGCCTCTTTAGATCAGGGTATAAATATAGATTGAGGGGCAATGTAAAAATATAGATATCAATATCAAAACCAATTTTTACTCCTATTTTGCATCTACTTACTTTTCGGCGATTTCATCAATTTGCATATTTTCCCTTTTTATGAGTTCTCATTGATTCGGCGAGTTGCATAGCTTTAGTGCGACCTTCGGCGATTCTCGAGTTCTGCGTGAGTACCTCTTGGCCGTGGCTTCCGGGCGTATCACTGTTGTCAGGACCAAAGTGCTCGTATCTTCATCCTTGTCGATTAATAGGTCAAATCGACTGGCACGCTTTGGATATCGACTCGGGTATTAGCCCTTTGTGTTTGCAGATCTACTTTTGCATCAACAGGTATAGTCAGAAAGTCCTAGCTTCAAAGAAGAAGAAGACAGGCCCCACCATGGCGCTAGGAGTTAGGGCTAGTAAGAGAGTGAGGGCATCTCAAGGATCATAGGTTCAGCCTCCTGAATCCCAAACAAGATCATCAAAAAGGCTTCTTATTACGGCGAGAGATGGCCAGAATGTAGAGGATCCTACCAATGGTCATGATGAAACACCACCACAAAGGTCTTATACAGATGCAGAGGAAGGTGATGGAGCTGGTGGTTAGGACAATACAGCTGCAGAGGAATTTAGTGGAGGTGGTGCTCAAGACAGTACAGGTGCTGATGAAGACAATGCAGCTGGAGAGGAAGACACTGAAGGAAAGTTGATGTTTCTTTGTCATTCTATTATGCCATCTGGATTGCTGATCTGCATGAAACTAAAGCATTTAAATCCAAATTGTATTTTGCAGCTCCTTCACAGCGAGCCCCAAGGAGACCTAGGCCACCCACCAAGGGAGCATAGCTGGACAGGATGACTAAAGCTATGGGAAGGAGAATGCCCATAGCTGTTGCTGAAGGGAAAAGAAGGCCTCATGAACCTGTTCAAGCAGCCAAGTTTGCATCTGAGGCTGGTGTCATCATTAGGGATAAGGTCCCTATCCTAACTCATTGGAAAGATTACAAGAGAGATGATCGCTATTACAAAGACTTTGTGGGAAAGCTCTCTGTAAGTGCATTTTTGTTTCTATGGTAAACTTGTATATCTGTTTAACCTGCATTGACTAACTAAATATGGAGTTGTCATATGACTAGGGGCGCTTGGCCATTAACCCTGAAGACAAGCCAACAGAGGAAGCTTGCACTAATATGCTGCGCTCTGGGGTGCGGCAAATGCGTTATCGGCTGAAGAACAAATACTTCAATGGTAAACCTGCAAATGAGATTCCCACAACTTCTCCAGTTGCATGCATGTCTGATGTAGAGTGGAGGGTACTGGTTGCAAAGTGGTGTAATCCAAAAAACATGGTACGGGTATCTTGTCATATATTCTTTCTCATTCAGTTTCCAAATATCTTCTCATTTGGAACCTATGATCTCATCTGACATGTTCATTCTCTTGTAGGAATCATGTGAAAAGAACAAGCAGAATCGCAGTAAAGTCAAGTATCATCAGGCTACGGGTTCTCGCAGCTATGTGGCACACTTACATGCATATGTAAGTAAAGAGTACCTTGTACATATTTGCACTAACCAACTTATTTTGCATTTTATCTGACAACTTTCCTGTAATTGATTATCTATGAAATAGAAAAAGAAGAAAAACAATGCAGAACCAAGCACAGAACAAAATGAAGAACTTGATTTGGTGGAGGCCTTCAAGACCTGCCATACCAGCTCCAAAAATGGTCTCATAGAACCAGCAAGAGAAGCACTTGTAAGTCCCGACATCTGTTTCGTTGTGCCATTTTGTTCATTAATTGGATAACATGTCCTATTTTAATCATTTTGTATTCTGTCTTTTGCTCAAAACTGGTCATAATCCAACATAGCTATATACTTGCTAAATAAGTTAAGTACTAACTAAAGGCTGTTCTTATTTCTGGGAACAATCTACATGCAGTCATAAATTCAGATTGCAGTCATTGATATACTAGATTAAAACTGCAATGTATCAAATAAGGAATGGCTGAATGGGTTATTATCTTGGATGGATATGAAAATGGAAGCAACCTAACTGCAGCCAAGTCTCTAAAGCCCATGCTTTTAGTTATTCTCTTGTGCTTTATGTATGTGTATTATCTGCTAAACCAATCTACTGAACAATCTGATAACTGTGCTCTGTTAATACTTGATAGATGTTGACTGGAAATGAGATTGCATTTAACTGAGAACAATCTGAACTAATTGTGTCCACATGCTAGGTGATTTCTGATTGTTTCATTGTAGAGTAGCTGTGCTTTATGTTAGTAAGAACCAAACTACAGTTTACATAATGTTCCACATAACAAATCAGATAAATTGTACTACAGTCTGTCCATTTTGCTAGGTTTGCTTCTACCTCTCTCTAGTACACATCTTGCTATTTATATTTTTAAAAATACATCTTGTGTGATATTTGCACCTCAAATTAATGCAATAATGATCAACTAATGATGGGTCATTGTTGTTTTAGTCAAATATGGAACCTTTGAGGGCAGAACCTGTTGCTGAAGGTGAGACAGCAGTATCCAGTGTGCAGGTTGTGTCCCAGGTGCTCTCCCAGAACAGCTCAA